>NW_028301547.1:25640000-25842500 GCF_042242905.1 Orbicella faveolata | reverse complement strand
ACGGTGCGAATGCCTTGCTGTTCTAGGCAGCGGCGGAGAGACTCCGAAACTCCTTGGACATAAGGTAAAACGGCGGTGGATTTAAATTCCGCGACGGGCTCTCTTATAGGGGTTGTTCGTGCCTTTGTGATCTTCTGTACAAAAGAGGAGGGATATCCGTTAGAAACAAGTACAGATGACAGATGTTTCTTCTCTCCAGCGATTACTGATGGTTTCGTCACGAGACGTTTAGCCCGGTCGTACAGGCACTTCACAATACCGCACTTTACTAACTGAGGGTGGTGTAAATCATACGCTAGGTACTGATCAGTACGTGTTGGTTTCCTGTAGACACTGGTGGTAAGGCGGCCAACAGGTTCTCTATAAACTGACGTGTCGAGAAAGGCGATCTTGCAGTTATTCTCGATCTCCATGGTGAAACGGATTGATGGTTGTTGACTGTTTAGGTGTTGCAGGAACTCGTCAACTCTATCCCGATCCAGGATGGTGAAAGTATCATCTACGTAGCGTTTCCAGATCTTAGGCTTGCAAGGTGCGGACTCTATTGCTTGTTCTTCAAATATCTCCATGTAGAGATTACCAATAACCGCTGATACAGGGCTCCCCATGGCTGCGCCGTCTCGTTGTTCGTAAATCGATCCGTCGTACTGGAAGTGCGTAGATCTTAATACGAAATCCAAGAGGTCTGCGATTTGAACTGGTGTAAGTGTCGTGCGGTCAGCCAGGCCTGCGTCGTTCTCCATTTTTTGTAGCGCGGCTTGTACGGCGCCCTCGATCGGTACGTTGGTAAACAGTGACTCTACGTCGAAAGACACCATGATCTCGTGGTCCTGGAGTCTCTCCGCCGCTGCCTAGAACAACAAGGCATTCGCACCGTCTTCAAGTCCGACACGACACTTCGGTCACACTTAGTGCGACCAAAGGACACCGTCAACCCGGCTAAACAAGATGGTCTTGTCTACAGGATTCCCTGTGAGTGCGGCAAAGTCTACATCGGAGAAACAGGGAGATCTATGCAGGAGAGGATCAAAGAACACGACAGGGATATACGACTTGCCCGTACCCAGACCTCCGCCGTTTCTGAACACACCCACGAGACCGGCCACTATCCTATCTGGAATGAGGTCAAGTTTATTGATCGAGATCCTCACTGGTACACACGTAGGGTCAAGGAAGCTATTCACATAAGACTTCACCCTAATAACATCAACAGGGATAGTGGAATTGAAATTCCTGAAGCATGGATGCCCACGATCAAAAAACACAACAGGAGAACGGTACAACAGCGGACCACTGAGGGAACAGCTACTCGTCGGAACAATGGAACAATAGGAGGATCGAAATGCACCAATCACAACCGACCTTTGTGATATAAATGATACCGTGCAATCAGTCGACCTTATCGCCTGAAGAAGACTAGCAGTAAGCAGTCGAAACGTCGCGATCTACATCTAAAGTGACTACATTTTTATGAATAGCTAAAGTACAATTTTATGAATAGCTGTATTTATGTAAATGCTGATCGCCAGTTAATACCAGTGATCCAGTGATCACTGATTGGCCTTTCAGGTTAAATAAAGTCTTTTATTTATTTATTTATTTATTTATTTATTTATTTATTTATTTATTTATTTATTTATTTATTTATTTATTTACATCGTGTGACAAACGATAATACACTTTATTATTAAATACGATGTTTTCGTAATCTGAATTAAAGTGCTCAATTACAGAAAACCAAAACGGATCACAAAAAAACGTTCGTCACACCATTTTTTAATTTTTTTTCATACTATTGTTGTTTTATTGGACTGCCTAAGAATTTTCTCACCAAACTTCTGCACCAGTTCAGAGTGGGTTACATTGTCCAAGTCTTTTGAACTGACCATCAGTCTGGATATCTCGTCATGCTGGCCCAGTTCTCTTCTTAACCTGCTATTAGCATCCTGAGGGAATTAAGAACATCCCACAGCGTATATTAACAAAATTAACAATAAGGATGAGTAGTGATGGTGTAAGTAGTTTTCGAAAGGACAGTCAAACTACGGAATTTACGCTTCGTAATAATAGGAAGAGTTATCTGGTTTTTAATATAACCTGAAAAGTCCCTATTCAGAAATTTTATTTTAAAAAGAGGGATAACGGTACATGGTACCTGAGGGAGAAGCTTGCAAACAACGTTCAACGTCTATTTAAATCATATCAGCTCTAGAGTTTTTGCATTCCAATAACAGGAAAAACTAATGTTTTGTGGAATCCTGCTGGAAATATCACCGGCATGATTCAGTTTAGTACCCCAGGTACTAATTTACTTTTGGTGACGAAATGGAGCGGGACGCTTATTTAGGGCGGGGAACTAACTTTTTTTCCGCATAAACACCTGAAAATGGTACGGCACTAAATTAGCAAAAACACACACATTTTCGTGTTTATTCCGGCCTGGTAAATATGCTCAAAATTACATCTAGATAAGAGAGCATACTATATAATTCACATTTCTAATCAATCTATTCTACGGCAATACCTTGAATGCCACTTGCGTAATGGAGGCGCTGGTCCGAATAGGGTTGCTTATTGAAAGAAACAATGCTCAACGGGGGATGCTTATTAGAAAGGAGATCAGTGCAGCTGCTAACTGGGAGGTGGGGGCTAAACCATTCATTCGGGTAAGTTAAATATTAACGATATGAAAATTAGTAGACACTAAAAGTGTACCAGGAAAGTTGAGGCCCACTCTGTAGAAAGAAACAGTCCTGGAATCTTTCCTTCTTCAACAACGAATTTTCAACCGAAAGAGTTGGGATGTTTTGGAAACGTGAGTTCACACAATAACCCTGGTTTCACCCACCCTCTCTTTGTTCAAAGGCATTGGTTTCATCTTGATGATTATTACTTGACGAATTCTAACTTTTTACCTCCAATCGCTTGCAATCCTCTCGCACATGAAGAAGATCCGTCGCCATCTTTCTCATTGCCGTTCTGTAGCGATCCACTTCCTGTAAATCCCATAAAAAGCTTAGCGCATTAAAGGAGCTCAGTCACGGTTTGCGCATATTGAAAAGTTTAGCCTCAATTTTTCATATTCGTCGTTTGTAATCCGTGTTAATCTTCTCCATCCTTAGCCATCCTTGTTCCTTTATGGTTTATCATTATCTCTTCGGTGTTTTTCTATCTTATTAAACTGTTATTTTCAGGTTTCCTACCATTTAAAGGTAATTTTGTATGCGGCCAAAATAACTCAAAATATCGTGACTGAGGGCCTTTAAGCTTCTTTCACGACAGAAAGACACGGAAGACTTGAGAGTTATACAGGTCATTAGTTTGAAATCGAGAGATTATTCAGGGCTACTGACAATGACATGGTAGAGAAACACTCCAGTGGACAAAACTTACGCAAAACGTGATATAGATGTTCTCCATTACAAGTCAAACATAAAATATTAGTTCCAAATGTTTCTCTTATTTTAAAGACTACAGGAAACGCATTTTATCGTTAATAACCATTCATGTGTGGGGTGGCACATCCAGGCATTTCCTCAAACATAATTATTTTCTTTATCCTTGTAATATTCAAAATTAGTAAACACATGCCTTATAGACCTGTCTGAAAAGTTCACATCCTATTTACCTTCATTTGGTTATCCATAACAGCAAGGCTTCTGATGTCAAGCGTTCCCCTGACCTAGAAATAAATGTATTTTGCATTTAATTCAAGAAATTGAGAAACAGACTGCTTGTATGAATCTTCACACATTTCTGAGCGACAAGTAAATCAAACTTGACATTAAGCCGTGAATCTGTTGATAGTCAGTTTTTAACCATCTTTTTCTTGTTATAACAGCTTACAATATTTCTTCAGTCAAGAGCTGTAAATCAACAGCACAATACTCACCTCGGGAGGAATTTGACTTGTTCCATCGGCATCAGTGTTTCTAGATGAGACAGCAACAGAGAAAGACAATTATCACGTAGTTTTTTTTCCCTTTGGAAAACGCATCTCTTTTGGTGGCAATTATAACTTATTAACAAAAACCAATTATTTCTTCCACTGCAGACACTTTTCATGACATAGCAGGTGTTTGCACGGAGGGTGAGTTTGTCTTGATTATGTGCATAAGCACAAAATTATTTCCAGTGCGATAACAAATGCATGTTTCTTGATACGTAACATTTAATAAATTCCTTAGCTGTATGTAGGAGGCTGTACAACCAGCTAGTGTCAGCTAGGCCTGAGATCTTCCCAGAGTCAGCTGGAATAAGGACAGGGATGACTTGACTCTCGGCTAACTTGTTTTTCGAGCTGGCGAAACAGCATCATACAACTACCAGATGTTGTTAGCTTACAATTGCCAGGAAATTGGCATTTTTACAACAATTGCTACTAATCTCACAATCTGATTGGCTAATTGTCGATAAGAATCCAGACAACGCTACTGGCGTCAATGTGTCACGCAATGCCTTTTTCAGCTCGCGCTCTGAAAAAAGCTCGTGAGTCCACAACATTTTGACCACTGTGATGACACGTATCGTTGTCGATAAGAGTACTACTGCAGACTACGCTAAACCACATTCGATTTGTTAAATAAGCTACGATCGAGACCTTGTCAATCAATCAATCAATCAATAAATCAAAGAGAGAGCAGGGAAGCAAGCAATAAGGCTAGCAATCACAAACGTTATTGCTGACATTGTCTAGCTAGTCATCAGGCCTACTAAGCGGCGACCTATTCTTCCATATAAGACAGTGATCATTTAACGCTCACCCTCTTTCTGGTGGGGTTAACACATTCGCAAGAGGGACATATTCCTTGACGGGCTCTGTATTCGGTGCATTGTACAAAGAGTGAAACTGCGGCAGAATAGTCTTAACAGCATTCATTGGAGGAAGGCCATAAGGTACCTAAAGATTAAGAATTAAAAGAAGCCGTTACAGAGGCATCAGGTCTACAGAATCTATACCAATTGATGTATATCGTCATTGTTAATTTCTGCAAGTAGTGAGAACTAGAACAGGTAACCTGGTTATCGCAGTTACTTCTCAAACACCAAATTCTACATAAATTCTGACCAAAAATGACATTGTCTGGAGGCACCAAAATGAAGTTACCTGTTCTGCTGGCTCCGGCTTCTGAGTAGATAAGGGCTGCCCAAGCTGGGATGTCTGAGGTGCTGCTCTAAATACTGGTAATGATGACAAGTGGGCAGCAGATAACAGCTGGTCAGGTCTCTGTAAAACAATAACAATAACTACATGAGTTGAACTAAAACTCAAACTAAGTTAAAGAGAGTACTGGTTGCCCTAAATAAACAGAATGTCTGCAAATTCCGCGAGGGTAAGCTTAAAAAAACATCTGTAAAGCACGATAATTTGCTAGTAAAAGCGTCTGCTTTTACTGAACAAGCCCAGGGAGCGGAGAAGCGTTACATCTGGCAGTTCCACTGGTTAACATGACACAAGAAGATTGGTCAGAACAGGACATGGACCTCGCAAGTCCGACCCCTGAAACACACTAACCATGAGCTAATAGAAGGATTTTAGGTTTTAATCCTAACATAGAAAACAACGTACTAATTACAAGAAGCGCTCCAGCACTTCACCAACACTACTACAGTCGAACCTCCCGTCAGCAACCACACAAAATGTCAAGCCTAGGTGGTCGCTTGTGAGAGCTTACAGTGTAGACCATATTGGGTCAAAATGTTGCCTTATTAGCATATGGTAACTGCAGAGATTTACCCCATGTTTTAAATGTTTTATTCATGTGAAAAGTCAATTTCCAGAAAACATCTGCCACTTCCCGTTGGGAAATTTCCGTCTCTTGTACTACCCAGAAATGCAATAATGTTACAACACAATTTAATCCAATTTCCGCTCTATTATCTGTCAAGTGGTCGCTTACGGGAGGTTAAAATTCCAAACTTTTAGCTCTAAAAGTGGTCACGGTCGCTTACGAGAGGTAGTCGCTTACAAATATAGAGATTTGACTTGGAAACTCTTGGTACTTTGGAAAACTGGTCACTGAGGAGAGGTGGTCGCTTAGAAGAGGTGGTCGCAACCGGAGGTTGGACTGTATCTGGAATTTCTAACGCTTACGACACCTAAGTAAAGGTAGGGCCCTTGCCCTACATACCTCATTGGTGACAAGTCTGAGTACCATTCCAACAGTGGGACCAGTGCCTACAGCTGTTCTTAGACTGGAACCCTGAAACACATACAGGTATTACTGAGAGCACATCATCCCATCACATCCATATACCACCAAAGAGTCGTGCTGATAAAAATATTGCTCAAGTTGGTGGGACTACTGTGTCATTTGTTCGTGAACAATAATTTCTAGTTGTATGTAGTTGTAAAAGCATGATATCAGACTGTTCTTGTGAGTATAAAATATCATCTGACTTCAATGGTTGCACAGCTTCTGAGGTATTAGATTTTTTAACGAAAAATGAAATGTCGAGATTTCGATTGGCACTTTTGATTTTTTAGGGGTTAGCAGTTGGTTCTATCTGCTGCCTTCATCACCTTACAACATCACATGTAATTAGACAAAAATGCTGGGTGGGTCCTAGCCTGCATGACTGGTCTCAAATAAGGGAACAGCAGTGTGCAGTCTCTTAATGTGTCAACAAGGTGAAAAATAGTAGTAAAGTCAGCCAGCCTAGCCAAGGTTACAACACAACCAACCAACTAGCACAACCAAGCAAGCTTAGAGGTGGTTTACCCAAGAGATCCCCACCCGATTAGCCTATTGATCTGACATTTAAGATATCCTTTAAGTTCAGCTTTCATTACTCTAGAAACAACACAATAGTTTTGACTGTTTCCCTTATCAAAATAATTACTGTAGCTTACCTCAAAAGGTAGATTGTCCACCCTGAGACCCAGCCTCCCACTGTCCCACTTTAAGCTCGAGAGTAATAGTTGATCCATTGTTTGATAAGAGTAACCAACAGGGCTTGATAGTTGCCAGCAATCTCTTGTCATGGCTAGGGTTTGAATAAAACCACTTGTGTTAGTAGGAAGAGGTAAAGTAGCATAGTGCTACTAGTGACAATAAAACTACAGTTTCTGTAGTATGAGCATTCCGATCATACTTTAATAACCTCATCTAACAATTAATATTAACAAATTATTATTGTTAATTACAGTGTACAAGTCAAATGTTAAGTTGACAGTCTCCACACAAAACTCGATCCTAATCCTCAATGCTTTTGAGAATCAAGGCTCAAGTTTTGAGCTTCAAGATTTGAGTTTTCAGTTTCGAGGCACTCAAAGACTTCTTTCAGGAAACAATTCATTTCTCAAGTACATGACAATAGCAATGAACAAGAGAAACAATTAGACAAACAATAGATAAAATTAAGTTCTTTGTGTCTTTGTTTTCTTGACACAAAACTCAAAAGACTCAAATCTGTTCTCAAAGATTTTTGAGTTTTGTGGATCAAGGATCAAGTTGGGTTGTTTGAGAAGTGACTCACGTCTTCCATTTTTACTAGTACTGTCTCACCTAGTGAAGATGGATAATATTCCACAACCAAAGCTGATGTGGCAGTAAACAGACTGGACTCATCACCAAGAAAGAACATAGTCTGATTCCACTGAGGCTGTTCTTGAGGATCACCAGCTGTGGTCACCTGAGGAGCTCCATACACATGTGTCGCCCCTGCTACGGCAAACGAAGTTGGGTGTGGTGACGGGAAGTGAATGGTAGTTACTGTTACCCCGGCTGATCGTGGCTGAGCAGATAGCATGGTTTCGCTAGTGATAACAACGAAACAACAAAAATTAGTAGCTAAGTAACCCATTCAGTTAGTGATTAGGGAATACTACTACCCAGGCTGACAAGAACCTTAACAATTTTAAAATGATGTTACAAAGTGTTTAGTGAAAATTTTTCATGAAATTAGGCAAACACAGATTGAGCTACATTTCATTCAAAATGTTCAAGCCATGAATCACCGTTTTCCCTTGCAAATTTAAAGTCAATTTTCCAATAATGCAAATTGTTGTTTGTAAAACTGGTATAGCTATTAACAAAAGTTAAAAATAAATTTGGCCGCAAATTTGCTAGTTTTTTTTGTTTTTTGTTTTTTGTTTTTTGCCAACTAATAGACATGAAAAGAGACAAATTTCTGGCAAAATACTTGACATTACCGTAGTTTACTTGATCCTGAAGGATGCTAAGAACATTTCTGAGCCTCTGGTGGTTCAGTTAGACAATTTCCCGCCAGTTGATCCTTAACAATGTTTTGGCATTGAACAAGAAAGGAGATTTTGATTTCTTGTTTCACAAATGAGAATTGACAGAAACTACATTAAACTGCTTTTATTTGAATGACAAAAGGTCACTGAAAAGAAACTGTAATTGTAACAGGTAGAACTGAAAAGCAATGAATTGCAACTTGTCCACTGAAATTTTATTTCTAATGATTTCTTCAGACAGTTTTGAGACAACTACAAAAGGGCAAAAGTAAAGCAAAATGCGACACTGAAGAAGGAACTTAACGGAATCTACGTTGAAATACGCCGGAATTGTTCATCGCTCCAATATATGTGCATCCTGAGAACGATGGTTAACCTCCGCAAAAAGCACTATGAGAAAATGATGAGCGGCCATATCAACAAAATCATGAAGCTGCTAAACAAAGATCACGATGTGGACAAACATATCCAGAACATTTCCTCCTACAAGCTTTCATTCTTCCAGAAGCTTGTTCTGTGTCGAGGTTTGAAGTTTTCCTTGCCGCAACGCATCTCTTCAATGGACATTCAAGCTAGCTTCGAGAAAGCCTTCTGGCAACTGGAGCCTTCATTATCCGATGATAAGAAGGAATTAGCTGCGGCGACCCTTCGATCGATCGCGCTTAACTACATCGAGTGCAAAGCCCCCAAACCACCGAAAGCGCTACAAAGAGCTATTGAGCAACTAAAACGAAGAGATGACATCGTAATCACGAAACCAGATAAAGGTACAGGAGTAGTTGTTATGGATAAGGCAGAATATGTTCGCCTTTTGAGTGAATCTTCCATCAACGATACAGCTAAATTTACCGCCGTAAGTTCGGAGAGACCCAAGACGCGTGGACGACCGCTCAAAAACTACCACCCTTTACTGCAGAAAGAGAAACACCTTGAATCTGTCGTGCGCAAAATTCTCCCAAAACAGATTGCCGACTCAGTTTGCCCGAAAGGATCACGACTCGCCCATCTTTATGGTCTCCCAAAGACTCATAAAGAAAAACTGGCGATGAGGCCCATTCTATCCGCCACAAGTACTTACAACTTCGCCCTCGCGAGATGGCTCGACGATAAACTGAAGCCCCTGTCGATCAACAGCTACACAATATCTGACACATTTTCCTTCGCTGATGAGATTCGCAATCTGAGCCTCGACGAATCTGACATCCTAGTATCTTATGATGTCTCTTCGCTATTTACGAACGTCCCACTACAAGAAACCATCGAGATCCTTGCTGATAGAGCTTTTGTTGACAACTGGTTCAACAAAACACACCATCTAAACATCAGCAAAGCTGATCTAATTGAACTGTTGTCAGTAGCAACAAAGGACCAGCTATTTCAATTTAACGGTCAACTCTACCAACAAATTGATGGAGTAGCGATGGGCTCTCCCTTGGGTCCCCTAATGGCCAATACTTTTCTTTGTTCTATCGAGGAAAAGCTACAAAACGAGAACAAGTTGCCAGACTTCTACAGACGCTACGTGGATGATACACTAGCCACAATGAAAGACATACCAACCGCAGAAGCCTTTCTGAAGACTTTGAACAACTGTCATCCATCCATATCCTTCACCATGGAGATCGCATCTAACGGTAAGCTACCATTTGTCGGCATTGAAATATGCAAGAAGGGCTGCAAGCTGGTAACAAGTGTTTACCGTAAACCCACAAACACTGGTCTCCTCTTACACCACCAAAGTCATGTCGACAACCGCTATAAAAGATCTTTAGTTAAAACCATGTTAAACCGTGCTTACCGCTTGTCCTCAACATGGGAACTATTCTCAACAGAATGCGAACGCCTTAAACTGATCTTTTCTAACCTCAAGTACTCAGATTCTCTTGTGAACTCCACCATCACCCGTTTCGTTAATTCAGTGATGTCACCAGACACAAGATCGACGCCTCCAACAGAGAATATCTACCGCATTGTCCTGCCTTTTAAAGACCAGAAATCAGCGGACATAGTAAAGAAACATCTCTCGGACTTGAGTAATAAACTTGATCACAAACTACAGCCGGTGTTCAGAAACCGTAAAATTGGCGATGATCTCAAAGTACAAGAGCCAAAACCACCTTTGATCAATCAACAGTGCGTTGTTTATAACTATATATGTGATCTGTGTGATGCAGAATACGTCGGTTACACTAGCCGTCATCTTTACAAGCGCATTGAGGAACACCGATTTACCGCCATCGGAAAACACCTTCAAAATGAACACCGAGTTGATACAGTTGGTGACCTGACTAACAACTTTAAGATCCTAAAGAAATGTCACGGAAAGTTCGATTGCTTGATCCACGAAATGTTGTGGATTCGCAAGAAGAAACCGAGCCTTAACACACAGTCAGACTCCATTCGCGCAAAAGTATTTGTTTAGGCTTTGAACAGACACTGAACTCATTACCAGTGTTTGACACCTCATTGGAATGAACATGAACATTGAACAGCTATCTTAATCTTAATTTATTCAATTTCGCACCTCTACCATTGGTATAAATTAGTTTACTTTTCGCACAAATATTTTTTAACTTGAAAATGGTGCCAGGATGACACCGAAACGTCGTTGCTCAGTTTTTTCGCTAATCTTTATTGTTAACTACAATATAATAATTGCTTCTATTATCTTACTTGTATTCTGTCCAGTTGGATACAATCCTTCCAGTTGCAACTAGTGGACCCATTTGGCTACTGACTGGAGCATCCAGGCCACAAAGCAAAACCTAGCAGAAACACAAAACAGCATATGACATTTCATAATTCCACTATAAAGTGGACGGTTGAATGATGGCTAGTGATACAAGATGATTTAGTTTAATTTAATTTAAGGAAAACTGGTAAAGGTAAAGGATTGGTTTGGACCTTCTGAGTACATTGCAGCAAGTGGTTTCTGTTTATTTTGCCATCCTGAAATATAAGCTACAATCTTGCACAGCAAGGCAGTGTTAAAGTTATCTGACTTAATATGCCAACAGGGGTGGCAAAAATGATTGGTCAAATTTTGGGGTCCCCAAGAAAGTCTTGGGGTTCTAGGGAAGATATTAGTCATGCATAATTGACATGTCTTGAGTTTACCATTTGCAACCCCTTCAAGCCATTTACATCTTTCTCAAAGTTGACAAACTAGTACATTACAAATGCTACAAAGAGAGAGAATACCTCCAGGCCATACATCTTTGAACCAACTGAGGAAAGTGGCAACTTGTCCAACTTCTTCATCAAGGTGATGTACAGTCTGATGTCACCACTAAACTCTGGGTTGGGCTGCCAAATACAGAAACAACTCCAAATTATCACCCCAAAATTGCTACATAAATACTATTCTGAGTGTAAATACATAGACCAGTTACATAAATACTGCCAGATTAGAATACTATCAATGTGTAAAAAAACCTTAGCCTCTTCCAGACGAAGGATTTCTCTCGTCAATAGAAAACTTAGATTTTTGACGTATCATTATTTGAATTTGGTACCATTTATAAGTCGAGGCTGTAGCATCCCACAAATTGTTAAAGTATACAACTAAACAGACAAAGCATTGCCTCTTACTTTGGCAGAGGAGGGTGGGGATAAAAATAAAGGAGTTTTTGCAATCTTAAAGAATTTTGTTAAGGGGTTCTATAAATGGAAAATAAACTGACTGAGCTATTGCTTGGGCCAAAAAAAAGCGGCCATAATAATGGGATGGCGGTATGAACGGGATGGCCAAAAGACCTGGTTCCACTTTACAAGTAATCAGCACTGTATGTTACAGGGGGTGTTTCTCTATGATTTCCGTAGTTTATTTCCCTTGGATGGGATAAATGGGAATGCTAGTCCATCATAGGCCACCTTCCACAGTCTTGTCAGGTTGGCCCAAAAATTGAGCAGTACCCAGCCACTTTATATGGCCACCTCTGCAAGCAGACAAGATTAAACAAGTCCTACATTGTGAGTAGTTACAGTCTTTCCCGTAAAACCATGAACACCAGAGAAAATTTCTGGAATGTTTATTGTTTTGCAACCAATCGGATATGAGATGAAACTGAAAAAGATAACCACCAAACCGCAGCATGGATTAGTCATGACTTGACATGAAACAAGGAGCTGGCCAGGCTTCTTGCACAACAAATCTTCAATTTTACCATTTTCAAAAACTGAATGGGAAAGACTGTAACTGGACAAGCAAGATGGTATTTGGTTGCCCACGCATGTTTACACACCTTTTCCTGCAAGAGAATAAGGTGTTCTTTATTCCATATAATAAATCCATTGAGCAAGTTTGTTTGGATATTGGCCAAGCCCTTTTTTCCCACTTTTTGCATGTTTATGGACCTTGACTACATCTTGGGCCCTAAACCCTTGAAAAGAGAACTAGGCCAAACTCCATCCATCTTAACCTCACACTTGGTCAAAAAGCCATATAAACAGCTAGCTGAGTGGAGAAGGCACAGTGAAAATGTCCATGACGATAATGCAAAACAATGGCCTAAGCCTCCTGATGTTGCACTTGTAACAATGCCATTAAGAAATTTAGAAAAGGCACTAAAATGACCCTCAATGCTCAGTACCTGAACCAACTCCAAATGATATTGGTGAAAGGGCTTCAAATGACCAAGTGGCACCGTATACTCTGTAAGTAATTCTTTACTTGGGTGGTCTGCTACCAACAGGATAACAACTGTCCAAGAAGGCAAAAAAAAAAATCAGTTTACACAGACTACAAAAACTGCTTTTATTTTGAACATAAATTTTCATTTGCCATGTCATTAAAATAATTATTCATTAATTTTGTAATGGATGATTAACATTAATATGATTATTCTCACTCATTATTATGAAGAGGTTGTTTTTTTTGTTAGTTTGCATGTAGGTTCCTACTCTTCTAAGCATCAAGACACTGCTACATGCACTCTCTAAAGTAAGTTTCACAATTTTGCTCTTAAGATACATGGTACACTACAAAAATTATCCTGTACTTCTAATTTAAATTTGGGTTGAAACATGTTGAAGGAAAACATCATATTGTTACATCTGTGCTACTCTGTCTCAGATGACAAACCTTCATCTTTAGATTCTTCCTCCTTGACCTCAACCAAAAGCAGCTCCTCCCAAGATGGTGAATGTGTTGGCTGAATAGCAGCATGGGTAACAGACTGTCCCATTTGCATCTGAGCTTCAGCTTTTCCAGACTTCCTGCAAATCAGGCAATGTCATAAATGCAATTTACAAGCATACTGCATGCCATTACTGACATGCATTTATTTGTAAGCGTAATTAATCCAAACAGAATGTCACCTGAATACTGTATATTCTCAGTGGCAGATCCAGACCTTGAGCTAAGAGGGGGGGAGGGGCGGTATATATTATTTATACCCATTTTTACACCTGGGTAGAGAGAGGCACTGTGAGTGTAAAGTGTTTCGCCCAAGAACAGAACACAATGTCACCGGCCAGGGCTCAAACCCAGACTGCTCGACCCGCACTAACGATAAGGCCACCACCCGTCCCCAAATCGATTTGATCACTAATGATCCCTAACTGGCGCAAGCCAGTTTCCTCCGGAGAAAATCATCTTTATTCATAATTATTACATACTCACCCTACAGTGTATGGCTGAGGAGGTCTTCCATCTGATTTAAATGGCAGTCCTAGGGCTCCATGAGCTAGAACAACCACTTCACAATATCCTTCCCTAGCTGTGTAGCTCCCACACAAATGATGCACAGGTATACTGTTTACATGTGAACCAAGGGCTGCCTCCTGGATCTGATAACATACAATAGAATCAGTTGTCTTGCTTCTGAATCAACCTACTGACACAATGGCCATGAAAATTAGCAATGAGAGCCAGGATGCATGATCTTTAGAAGGATATACATGTATCATAAAGTTGTAGTTACAATAGCCCATTTCCGAGTTGCCCTAAACCTCTCTATCAAAGCGAGGCCTGGTTCACAACCATTCATATGAAAATGAGTTTAATTTGCATGTGAATGAAATCTCATTTTCATATGAAAGGATGGGCACCAAGACTATCTTTGAGAGAGAGGCTAATGGTAATTTGAAAATGGCCTATTGGCTTGGGTAAGAAAAAGTGCAGATATAGAGTCCAGGCATGAGAATACCTAACAATATGCAATCACAATTACAGACTTTTATGATACAAGAAAAAGAAGGCCAAGGATTTAATGGCTAAAATCAGCTGAATCCAGAAATGAAGCCAAGAATAGGGTTACCTTTAGTTAGAAGTTGTTAACAGAGGTACTTGAGGGCATGGAATTTAGAAGAGATGGTGCTCATATTTTAAAACAAACCAAAAGGATTTGTCATCACAGACTGAGACAATTGAACTCACTGTTTTAATTCCAATAGGAGTATCTGGTGCAGTTGAGGGGCCTGGCTGAGGTTCCCTGGGAACTGGAAGAGGCTGTGGCTTTTTGACAGGTTCTGGCAACAAAATAATTAACATTCTCAATTTCAGACAATGAGTAAACTTTTCATGTCAAGTCAGAAAACAAATTAACATAATCAATGAGGGTTTTGTTCAATTATAGCATATAACCTAAATGCGATAGCTTTTCGACCTTTTTTCCAAATTCTATTGCTAAATTCTCATCAGCGACAGTTATAATTGAGTTCCATTAGTGAGAACACTGTTTATAAGCTGCCATCTTACCAAGGTGCCCAAGCTACTTATCTTCCTGCTCAAAATCTAAGTTGATCCCCTGAGGTTTTAATTATGGCTGCAATTATGAGAGTATTGTTCTACATGTATCTAGACAAAATTGTCAACATGTAGTAGATGAGTTTTTATTCTTATCACATGTCTGCTTCGCAAATTAATTATTTACATGTGCATAACAAGATATTGTAAAAAGAATCATGAAGTAAAATAAAAGTCTTCTATCACGTATATTAACCTCCCTGCCTCAAAGAGTAAAATGCAAATGCTGCCTTCTCTGTTTCATTACCATGTATCGTATCTCTTTCTCTTTTCTTCATGAAAACAGAACTGTCCTCTGCAACTCCACGACCTATGTTCTGTGGGTTCTGTCCTGTCAAAGAGTTGTAATTCTCTTTCGAAGGGCCTACTGGACTTTTGTCAATATGGTAAGCCTTTGGCTGCACACTTTCACCCTTTTCCTTCACTTCCTGTTCAACTCTCCCTTCTTCAGTAATGTTCAATATCTCATCTGAATGTTTCTCTCTGTCTACATCTGTCCTAGATAGCTGGCTGTGTGAACTATCAACTAAGATGCCTGTGTGTTGTAATATATCAGCAGAGTCTCTTTCACACTGGTCTGGACTGACCCCTACAACACAAGTTAACGTTACATGTAGCTTTTACAGGAAATATTCATTTTAACACTGTAAAATCCGTAAATCCCAATCCAGATCATTTTCAAACAGAACTATGGTGGTACAAACAGTTCTTAACATATTTGATTTTGCAGCATTAAGTGATTAGAATATTCCTCCTACTCCAGGGTCCCAGATGGGATGCAAGCCCATCACAGTACAGGTTACCTCCCTGCATCCTCTGAATGTGCTTGCATGTCACGGCAATTTGCAGATAACTAGGTAAAATGAAGCCCTACACTTTAAATAATTCAATTAATAGTATTATTAATAGTTTAAGAGTACAAGGACATGGGCCAGACTCTGAATGGATGAACAAGCACTGCAATAATGGCAAGACAGCATGATACAAGTTTTTCCCATTCTTCAGACTCACATACTGAAATGACCTCCCCACTTTCAACATCTTCTTCTACTCTCTTTCTCTTCTCTTTGTTCTTAACTTCATCTACAAACTCTCTATACATGTAGCTACTTGGACACAAGTTCGCTAAACTTCCTGCCTTTTCTTGTTTCTCAACTATAAAGGAGTCAAGCTGCATTCCCAGAACCTTGGGAACAAGGTCAAAGGAGTCAGGGCCTAAAAGATGCAAATAAAAGCTTACATGTACATTCACAAATTCATAAGAGATCAAAAACAATGGTATATACATCACTCAGTTGGCCATTTGTTGACTCCAACTTCCCTAAATTGAAGTTCTTACGATTGTTTTATGATGCCATAAAACAGAACACATATCAACACCTAACCACATCGTTCTGCAACCTTGCACTTACAATATATGTAGAATTATTGTCAACATTCATTCCTCATCTAATCTTTTCCACCTGCCTTTGTTTTGATTAGGTTCTGAAACCCCTGAGTAGTGTTAGTTCTATTTTCTGTAGACTCCTGACTGTGAAAAAAGTTGGCTAAGCTTCCTGCTGCATGCTGTGTCATGAGTAAAGACTCACTACCTGAATCATCTTTTCCTGTCTCGTCACTGAACTGGCACTCACTATCTCTCCTAAATTCACCTGCTGAAGTTATCAACACAGAAGTGAATACTGCATACAGCCTATCACTAAATTTTTAATCATAGAGAATTTACTGGGTAAAACAGACATGCATCAAAGGCAACTTACATGAAAACAATCTCTTGTATACACAATGTACGTAAAAATAAGAGCTCAATAAAGAGAGTGGTATCTGGGCTGTCATGATGAATGCAATAGGGATGGGCATTTTGTGACAACCAAAAAATTTATTACAGATTCATACATGTAGGGGACTTAACACAGAATTGCATTATGCATTGAAATTCAACTGTTTTAATTTATTACTCTTGACTTGTGAGTAGCCATACATGTAGCCCTACAGGGACCTACAAAGTGTCTTGGTAAACTGATGCTGCTCAGTTCCATGTATGATTTTTTTTGCAAGTAGCAACCGTTCAGAAAAACTCTTTGTATATATGTAGGTCAAAGTGGAATTTGGCATGTCAAAGCATCTTTACTTGGCCTGACAAACCCTATTTAAACTAATAATAAATAAAATAGTAATAAATATTAATATCAAAATAAGACCATTATTGGGTATGTCACTGTATATGTCAACAATAATTTTCATACCTCTTAAAAAAATAGTCTGTGATATTGCCTGCTTGGTACAAGTGATATTTTTTAAATGGACACAAGTACTGGTACTCACTTAGCACTGAGGAAGGGCTAGGCCTGAAACGTCTGCTATAAACATCATTTTTAATTTGGCATTGCATTATTACTATTTACAACTTTTGAACAAGTACTCACAAATTGGTAGAGCCTCTCTCGTTTCAGACACCTCAAACTCGCTACTTGGAATTAAGTTGGCTAAACTTCCTGCCTTTATTTGCTTCCTGCTCAATGAATTTCTGCCTGAAAATGCACCATTGCCTAGGTGCTTAACTTGCTGTTTAGCTGATGTGAAATGGCAAGAATTTGCCCTTAATAAATATTATTATACATTAAACTCACTATCTCTTTTCTGATTGGCCAAAAGCGTACAGTTAATTTTTGAAATCAGGACCTCTGACGTAATCTAGCTGCAGATTATACAATAATCATGTCAAGGACACTCAAGGACACTCAAGGTCATGGGTAATCATGTCATGCATGACCACGGTGCATGTTTTCTAAGGGTTATCAAGTCAAATTTGAGTGCTTTGTGCTGCTTGCCATCAGCAAAGAAGCAAAAACATGACTTCCGTTTTTTCTTTCATTCAATGTATAATAAAACAATTAGTAGATTCGGTTCTTGTGATATCAAGAATAATCAAGGTCTTGGTAAGGGTTATCAGCTTCAGCCTTCGGCTTCTGCTGATAACCCCTACCTCGATCTTGATTATTCTGGATATCAGAAAAACCTCATCCAATAATTGTTTATTGACATGCACCACAACAACAAATATCCTCAGTTTTCTAAATTTTCCCCAAAAAATTCTGGAAAATTAGCATAGAGTTTCTTCGCCTCTACTGCCTCTACTGCCTCCATGTAGCCCTGTGAGTACTGTACTTGGATGCAATTTTCTACTCTACTCCACTCCTAATCTTCTCTACTCTGCTCTGCTCTGCACTGCACTGCTCTGTTCTGCTCTACTCTGTGCAATCTACTAATGTACTCTACTCTACTCCAAGAGATCTAATAACGTGGTCTACTCTACTTTATACAGTACTGCAACTTCTACTCCACTGTACATGGAGCCATAGAGGTCATACATACAGGAGCTGAAAAACTCTACTCTAATTTTCCAGAATTTTTTGTGCTGGGTATACAGTTATGAAGTAAATGTTTTTGAATTTAACGGTAGTTTGCAGCCATGAATATGTTCTACATGTAGTTGAAAATGTATTTTAGGTCAAAACAATTTCAACCTCGGTGAATTTGTGCCAAAGGGGAAGGGTGAGTCTGGAACCAATAACTTATAAGATCAACAAATTTGAGAAAGATTTTTAGTGATTGCTTGCCTAGCCTAGTGGAGATGAAGCTGGAATACAGAGCCAGTAATCAGGTGTTGAAAGCCAGGTGAGAATAAAAAAGATCTGGAGTGGGCAAGGATTAGGATTGGAGTTAGGGTTAGGTGGGCTGATATGGTGTCCTACCAGGGTGGGGTAGGGTTAGCAACTCCACTAACAGTTCAACAACAATATTCACGAGCAAGCTAAGTACTACACTATCACCTGAAGGCTGAAAATACACAAATGTATTGTCCACCTTACAATATAATAAACTGCATGAGATATTATATATATCATCTTTTAATGATATGTCCAGCAATCTATTTCTACTTCAGCTATTGTCATAGTCTGCAACAAAACTTCTCTCCCTTTGAACAAAATAAAGACTTACTTGTTTGCTCAGGTTCTTCATATTTAAGTTTCAAAGAAGTTCTTATGACACCAGAGTTGATCCAAAATCCTTCACCTTCCTGTACTTGACTTAAAGTAATATTGGTCTCAAACTGATACAGCTCACTGGAATCTTCAGGTGGTGGTGTTGTCCGTTCCACTGCAGAGAAAATTGCACCCCTTCTTGGAAATACATTAAACACAGCCTCTCCATACTTGTCTCCTTCATGCATGGGATTCTCTGGAAGTCGAAATGCTTCCACCACAAGTTGAATGTCTCCATCAGCACTCTCTGGCATTAAAACAGCATAAAGTACCAGTGAGTGGTCGTTAATTAAGCACAAAATTATTATTAATTTCAGTATTTACTACCACATGTATTTATTTAATACCCATTCTGTAACATGTTCTTCAGGTACATCAAGTGCATGTAAGTTCACCCGTAACATCAAAGGGCTCATCTTATTGCAGCCCACATAAAATTATGTTTCTGAACTTCAAAAAATGTACCTGGAGGCATCCAAAATGAGATTACTGAATCTGTGAAAGATGCAAAGGTTTCAGGATCACCATCCTCTAAACAGGCATCTGTGGTAAACTCATGATCTTCCAAAGGTAATTTTGAATTACCCACAAAAAGTTTCAACTTTGAGCGATTAACTTTGCTTCCTATCATTCGCAGTATAAGGAAATAACGTCCTGCAGTCACAAATTGGGCACTGAAGATTTCAATGGTGAAGCGTAGGGCTTTGTTGTTACCATCCATTCTGTGTTAACCCTATTCAGTCTGTAAGCTGTAAAAACAGAATCAGAAGTCTAATTAACTCAGGAATCTAACAGTAAAAATATTTATTTAATATATTTCTTCAGGGCAGTTTTAAAGTGACTCTTGTAAAACTACTCTTAGACTAGCCGATCACAAAGGACACAGACAATAAAGGGTGAACCAATCAAAACTTGAAGTAATTTCATGAAGCTGACGTAAAGCATGGTAAAACGAGTGCGAGTGAGTCACAATTAGTTTTGGTAAATACTTCTGATCGGATAAAATAAAGGGGCGTGTTTTTTAGCCAATCATGTATCGTAGTTGACGCAAAACCAATAATTGAAAACCACTCTATTCCTTGACATAATGTAACAAATTCTTCTCAAGTATAATAAATCTCAACAGCACTAACTGCTTTTACATATAATGATAAAAATCTGATAGTGTGCTGTTGCAATCAACACTAAAAATAATCATCAGTCAGCTATATCCCAGGGGGAAATATATATAGTTCAACCCCTATTAAACAACCGCCCTAGAAGAAATGGATAGTGGCTGCTAAAAGGGGTTGGCTGCTTAAAAGAGGTAAAAAGCCCTCATCAGGACTTTGATTACTGGCCGCCTAATAGGGGTGGCCATTTAATAGGTGGTCACTTAACAGGGGATGGACTATACTTCCCTTGGGACTGACTGGGTTATCACTTCTTCATAGGGAAAAATCTACAAATTTTAATTTGAATATACACTTCCAGAGAGCAGTAAGAGAGGCTGATAGCAACTTGCTCTAGTCTGCCAATTTTTTGTACACTGCTCGCGTTATACCTAGTGATTCATAATGGAAAACCTGCAGAGCTCCAGCAGGCACCAGTGCTGAACAAATAAAATGAATACCTGCACTTTATACCATCTCTACTCTCTGTCAAGCAACTTTGCTAAGTTTGATAAATATTTATTGTGTAGTTCCAGAAAATATCCATACCTCCCCCTAGGAAGGGATTTTTTTCTAAGACCCCCCCCCCCCACCCCACCACCCTCTGGAAGTTCCCTATAGGCCATTCCAAAACTGTGCAGGGAACTGGGGGAAGAGAGACCAACAAAAAACTTTAAGAGGTTATATGGTTTTGGGAGATGCTGTCTCCAAATTAGAGACGTTTATATGAATTTTGAACCATGCTCCAGGTCTATAATCTCTTGTTACCCTGGAAGCATCAAACTTGGTCAAATGACTTTGAAACTCATGCCAGTTACCTGGGCAATTTCAGAATGGCCTATTACATTTCATACATTTCTTAATTAACACATTTTTGGTCTTACAATACCTCCCCCCCCCCCCCCCAGGAAACTGTACATTTCTGTTTTCACTGCAACTTACCACTTGATGTTCAGTATGTGCAAATAAATAATCCTGTGACAAACAAGTGAGCTGAGCTTTGTCATAATATACTGAGTTGTGCTGTCTGATATACCGGCAGGGTGTAGGGTCTGCATTAAGGGTGCGTTGCTTTGAGGTGAACTGCATCAGGATCAGCGATCAAAGATAACTCGCATCATGGTCCGAACCATCAAAGGAGCGGATAAATCTGTGACTAGAGTGGATTCATCAGTTCCTTTGATGCATCATGATCTGAGTGATCTTGGATCACTGATCCTCAGATCCAGATCACCCCAACACGTATCATGGAGAGGAATGTTTTGATCCTACTAAGCTTACTTCAACTCTACCAGCAGAGAAAAAAGGATAAGCTTATATGGATTATAGCATTATATTTTATATTCCCCGTGTCCACGGGGGAAAACGAGATTACTCACATCAATAGCACTGACGAGGAGAAACTATCAGCTAATTAATTCAATGTCGAGGACTATCAATCTTGATCAATTCATGAATTTTCGTTTTCTCATTCTTTACCACACGCTTCTTTAGGCACGTTAATCGGAGAACCTTACACTGTAACATTGATGCAATACCGCCATCAGAAAAAAAATCCGGTCAGCTCTCCACACGTTTGACAAGAAGCAAGTTAGGGCTAACGAAGTTTATACGATCAATTTGTTTACCTTTCTTAGTTACGTTTTAGTCTACTTCAGTTTTGATACTGCTCGTTTGCTTACAAATCAATTCTTGAAACTACAAAATCACGTACCGTAAATTTCAAACCATCGTTTAGGTCACATCCTCTGGAAATAAAAGCATTTTATCCATGGTTTTGTCTTCTGAGCGTGAACGCAGGTTACGACGGTCCGACGACTGGCTTGACGACGCTTTTTCACTTAATTCAAGGTTGCCATAACTATTGCGCCGCCATGTTTGATTTGCTAAAAGCGTGAGTAGCCTGGGAATAGTAAATGCAACCCCTTTGGCGAGAATAGCTGTAAAGCGGTTTGGAGAGTTGTTCTTCAAAAGTGTAAAAGCGTTTGCCACAAAGCCCAGGGGTATTAATGGCAGTCGTATTTGCTTTGCTTGATGAAAATTCATGGTAAGTTCGGTATAATTGCGCTAGGAGAGGTATTTGAAGTGGGTCACCCATGCCAATCTGCTCTGACGGCGACCTGTAGTTCCTGCCACTCAGAAGAAAACGGCTGAAAATTAAAATCTTAGAGCATAATATGTCCTAGGTAATACACTCTGCCCGTATTCAATCTAGGAAAATGACTTACCTGGAGTAATACTGGTGAAGAAATACGTATCTTTTTTTTTTTCTTGGGGAAATGAAACAAGAATTTCTGATGACTGTCCAGGCGATGTTTATGGTCACTGTTAGGACTGTTGAGCCTGGGTTCCGTTTCTCGAGGGTCCCGAAAAGTTTTCGCTCCCGGAAAGCCGTAGCAAAATCTCAAACCTTACGATTACAGAGCTGTTTTATTCACGTATTCTTAATACGAACAGAGGTTCTCTTCATACAAGAAGTTTTGAGTGTATACACCTCTCTGTTTTTAGATACAGATCAACTAAAAATGGCTTTACGGAACCGAAAGGTTTCCGGGGCTTTCGAGAAACGGGCCCCTGGTGTCTTATCAGCCGGGAAGGGTGTTGATTAGAGGAGATATCAGCAATAACTGGCAAAAAAATTCATTTATGTTTTATGGTCAATGTTTTGAACATCCAGCAGTCCGACGTAATTTATTAAAGTTCAGAGAGTTCTTCGACTTAGCAAAGATCCCAGGGTTATAATTTTATATTGTTGACTCGCATCCTTAGGTAACAGTATTAGTAACTTAGTTGATACATAACTGAATTACAAGCCTTAGAAGCTCGCAGCTAGCAAAGCTATTCTGAGCGACTGCTATTATTACTACAGAAAAACTACAGAAATTGGAGTAGATAAACAGAATTAAACCAAAACATTATACATAACACATAATGTAGACATTAAGTACCGAAACTACTGGTTGGCATAAGACAGTGGAGCGAGTTAACAATGATAATGGAAAACAAAATGGGAAAGAGGACCGTATATTAAGGTTACTGTATACCTTTAAAGGTGTCTCACGTCCAAGCTATGTAGCGCGTCCGGTTTAAACTGTAGATACCTAAACCCCTATATCAAATTGAAGCTCATAAAGCTGGCTATCAAACTATACCAAGAATTTTGAAATAAAATTAAATGAATGGTCCAATTTTTAACGACCTCTAAATGAGAACGTCCGAATCACCTTTTGAGAGCTAAAAGTGGAAGCGAATTTTGTTTTTCGCTTATTTAATTTGTTCTTCAATTTCCGGACCCAAAGCGCTAAAAAAAATGTGTCTGCAATTTGCATTATTCAATTTCAGTGAAAAGTTACAAAAACTTTTCGAAATAGGTCTAAAAAAATACGGAGTGACCGTAGAAAAATCGCTCTCGGAGAAAAGATATTTGGAAAATATAAAAATATATAATATAATTATTGGAAATAAAAAAATTCGCAGACACTGTTTTGTTGTTTATATGTCAAACTAGCTACTGTCCAGATTTGAGGGCAAACTAAAAAATCCCCTTTGACTTGTAGCTTTTAAATGGGACCCAAAAGATGATTCGGAGGCTTAGATTTAGAGATCGTTAAAAATTCGACAATTCATTTTATTTCAAAATTCTTGGTGTAGTGCGATAGCCAGATCTATAAGCTTTAATTTGATATAGGGGTTTAGGTATCTACGGTGCATGCTACATCCCTTAGCTCTTTAATTACCCTGTGTTTCGCGGGAAAAAAATTAAAAACCCAGCGCGCGTCAAAAATTATATTTTTTCACCAGAAAGTTAGCTCGGAACATATACATATTTATATTCGTTTGAATCGTCGATGAAATGACCTTTTCGGGATATTTTTTCCTTTGGGGTCAACAAAATCCTCCGATTACAAATTCACGCCGAACCCACACGTTGCAAAAAAAGTATCTTCAAAACCCTGATTTTGAAGCGATATATCACTTTAGTGTTAATAGCTACCACACATCGGTAGAAGGTAAATCTATTCCTTAACAATCCAGCTTTATCATGTTAAAATTTCAGCGAAATCGAACAAAACCAGAATTAATTAGAATTTTTTTGCGACCTCACTTCTCAGACTTGACCTAACAAAGGGCGCTACGGTCGCCCATAGCAACCGAAAAACACGGACATAACAAAGCCGACGTTTCGGCCAAAAAACTCCAGAATTATCACCTGAGAGCTTAAACGTGAATGGGAACATCATTTTCGAACTTTTTTCAACTGATTTAGACGAAAGAATGGCCTCGGCAGGCTAGAAAAAAGACCAAGAGAAAAAACAGAACAGGACAGCATAACAAGCCGATAATATTTCACCGCGTGGCTTTCGGCACGAAAACGAAAATACAGCTTCCCTCTGGATAAATTCAGCCTTAGAAGCCAGCAACTGGTCCCGAATTACTTTCTGTATCCTTACAAATGTCCTGACTTCCATCTCCGAAAGATTTTGCCCCAATTTTGAGCAAATAAACATTTCGCCGAGAGCGTCCGCCATTACGTTGGCTTGCATACTTAATTAGCTAACTTGCCAAAAATCTCCCGAGGGGGGGATATGACGAAAAGAGCTGAAAAATGGCCTGTTATTGGCTAATGATGAGATCATCCCACTGTCCAAATTTGGTGAGAATCAAAAGTAACGCCAATTTTCTGTCACGTTTTCAATCTATGGCCACTGGAGTGACCAAAATCGGCCAAGTGGTAGGCATTGCGTTAGACGCGAGACACCTCTAACGATGCTCTAGCCTGCGTAGAAAGCGTTCCCGTACGAACAGCTTTTCCGCACTCTGGCCGCGAGAGCAAAAACTCGTCGAATTTTTGCTCTCGCTCCAATTTACGCGCGGTGAGAATGCGGAAAAGCTTTTTGTACGGGAACGCTTACTAGGTAGGCGAACGATGTACTAAAGGTATACGGTAACCTTGATACTAATTAAAGAGCAAGTGCTACTTAAAGAGTGAGAGATTCCTAGAGATTTCATCATAGCGTATGTCAACATTTATCTCCACCCTTTCCAGAATATGCCAGAGTAGTGCTTTACTCACTTGTCGTTTGACGGCAGGTGTGGCGATAGACCATGAGTTTAGAGTTGAACGAAATGATACCCAATTACAGTTGGACCTAATCTCCTCCGCAGCCGTTATTAGGGTCGTCACGCAACGCGACCCTAATAACGGCTGCGGAGGAGACTAAGTTGGACCCCACTAATCTCGAATTCCCCGTTATTTCGAACTCAAAACCATTTTCCTTGGATTTAACCTTCAGTCATTTACTATCAGCTATTTCGAACTCCCGCTATTTCGAACTATTTTTCGTTGCCTCCGAGAGTTCGAAATAGCGGGGCTCAACTGTATTCAGTAATAAATGGCGCATTCCCCTATAATTCTATCGAGAATGAAACGAGGAAGTCAGGACCATGCTCTCATTTCAGTCAGAGTATAACATGAGGTTTGCTTTACATGCATGAAACATTTGGTCAAAGTACTGACTCGTTCCTCGATTGGAGTTGTTTTGTTGGTCTCGTTTCTATTTCTCTTTACGTATTATTAAACTAATAAGTGCTTAGATGCTTAGATTGAAATACCGGTGGAGTTTCTTAGGCAAATATGACCATAACTTTTACGGATATTCCGATATGTATGTGTCAGTCCTTTTATAACCTTTTATCTGCTTTGGAATATTGTTTAGCAAATTACGTGATTATTTTTTCCGAGGTGAGATTCTGTATAATTTTATTTTTGCAGGTGAGTATGTTGTAAAAGGCGCTAATATTTTCTAATTTCTGAACAATCAGCAATATATATATGACAAAAATTTTAGACTAGTGAAAAATGGCGCTTTTATGGGTAATACTGAACATGCAGACAGCCTCTTTGTGCCTTATAAATGGATTACTGTAGTTGTTAATATAATGCAGGAGGCTTATAATCCCTGGGGAGCATCAAACAACTGGGTGTTATCAGTATCGAGATTGGGAGCTGGCAATAATCGTTGACAACAGGAAAACAGAATTTAAGAAAAAGACGCTTATCAAAAGGACCCGTGCGTCATAATAAGTTGATCGGAACTAATTAACTCACTTCGGATCAGTGTAGAAAATGGACGATAAAATAATAAATGCAAGAGAGAGAGAGAAGTATTCACTTACGCCTATTAGCAAATAATTCCTCTTCCTTTCTTGTAAATGTGTTTTGTATTCGAGACTAATTAGTTTGCCAAGGAAGAGAAAACTTTGATACAATAAAGTTCCTGAAGTGTGAGATTAACGCGATGCGCCCTGGAAAAGTGCTCAAGAAAAAAAATATACAAAAGCATTTCAGGTTGCTCTAGTACACGGAAGTGTCGCTTAATCTGTGTGTTTAAATATTTACCATAAACTTGTTTCTCACTGTCTTTGAAAGTACCTCTTATTGATATCAATTTTATAGAAACGTTTAAAGTTCGATTCTATTTTGTTGTCGAATTCTCGAAGTAACGTAGAGGGAGAAGGAGGAGAAGAAGAAGAAGAAGAAGAAGAATCTCGTTTCCACGCTCTTGATCTCCCACGCAATGAGGGTGGTTTACCTTAAGAGAGGAATGCTTCAGAATGGTTTCGATGAAAATGATCAGTAGAAAATAAACAACTCCAAACCCCGCTCCCGTAAAAATCAAATTACTTTGTATTAATTAAGCTAGGGGTAAATCCTTTTTGAGCTCAGTTAAATATCGGTTATACTAATTCATTCCTAGATACATAGGCAGCTAGCTAGCAAAGGAAAAATGAAATACTTGAAGTAGTTGAAGTTTTTAAAAATTTCCTCTCAAACTCATCGATAAACAAAGGAAATCATGACCGTGACAGTGTTTGGATATCTGATCTTAATTAGCATATAATTTGACGATTTTATTACTCCGGTTCTCCCTAATTTTAGTTTCGATTGACAGGATATATCAAACACTCAAGGCGATATTTTTGACCATATTCCCAAACACCTCGAAGCTAGTCAAAAATACCAAGGTGCGTGTCGTATTTTCAACTCTCTTCTCAGTGTTTGCAAATGTGGTAAAACACGGTCTTTCGTGTTTGATATATTTCGTCAGCCTCTGTTAATTTCTTCAAAACCTTTTTGTAAATCCAAAAGCTGTTAATTTTGCGGAGTGTTTAGTCACGTTCTTCTGTGGTCATGGCGCCGTTTTCGGTCTTTGAACTGTCACCTCTTGGGACACTTGACAACTGTTGGCACATTTCACAGAGGCAATAGTATCCAAAGACTTTGACCTTGGTATTTCTTGGACTAATTGGCTTGTATCCTGAAGCTTGAACCAATCTTCAGACAAGTGACTAGAACTGTGTTGATGCCTCAGGCCGCTTTTTGTATGGATTACTGCAGCCGTTATTACGATGGACGAGGATTGTGAACCTTGTGGAGCATGAAAAAACTGGCTTTTAATAGTATGACGATTGGGAGCTGACAATGATCGTTTGAGGAATATTTCACGACGGCCCTCATAAACGCAATCTGAATCCAAAGCTAGGTCGCATGATGCAGCTCGTTTGAAGCGGAACTGTTCCATCACTTGCTTTGCTTGTTGTCGTTCTTGGACAGGTTTTAGTGAACCGAGCCGATCTTTTCGTCTGCTGAACCGGGCCGCACCCACTGCTGGCTGACTTGCTTCTAGTTTTCTAACTCGTAACAGCTCTAGCACAGCTTTTCTAAAACGGCGGTCTCTATAGAAGTAAATCAGTGGATTTGCTAGAGAGTTCAATTGAACCAATGTCTCGGCTAAGAGAAAAGCGTTACTCGTACGAAGAACTGGGAAAATATCTGGCAAGGCGCCGATCACAATCACTGGAACAAACGAGAGAATCAGAGCAGCGGTTATCAAACCGGTTGTCTTGGCGACTTTTATTTCCTGCTTCGCTTTTACTAGAGCAGTAACTTGGCTGATTTCCGCTATTTTACGTTTGCGCACTCCAAGATAAACCATAATATAAAAATATCCAATGGCTGCTAAACATGATGCTCCCACAACACTCTCACCGATATGCCAGATTTCTTTTATCTTCTGGTCCACACCAACCATTAGCATGACAAGAGGCGGAAACGATGTAAAAGCTGCTAACAGCCAGGCCATTATTACAAGTTTTTTTATGCGGCCTCTTGTAACGGTAACCTTGTAGTCAATCCACTTTCGTATCGCCACATACCTTTCCCAAGCAATGAATGTCAAATGATACAGAGATGACAAGATTAAAGTAAACATGGAGAATTCAGTTGCTATACGTAGGGTACAAAAACCAGAGTAAAACAGCTGGTGGCTAATTAATATATTTGTAGCGATATTTAGAGGCATAGATACTGCGCCAACTAGAAGATCTGTAATTGCTATGCTAGATAACAGTATGGCGGATGTTTTCTTCAGCTCTCTCTTTTGCTGAAAGGCTAAGACCACCAGGGCGTTTAAAACAATGACGGAGAGAGCAGCAATTATTGTGACTGGAATTACTATCGAAGGTAACGTCGTTTCGTTTAAATCCCATGTGAAGTTTGATGCTTGTGGACAACGAATCACTGACCTGGTATTGCTGGAAGGAATGGTGGTTGTTTCTGTATCATTCATGGCTATTTTGACGCAGAGTGGACGACGTTGGAGAAGCAAGGAATTTTACGTCTTTGGTCGGGGAATGCGCTGTAATACTAGCTACTCTGCTTTCGTGCGATATGCTTTTATGTCACAATTCGCTTTACTTGAACAAGGGAAGTTCATTTGAAGCTTCTAATATTTATGTTAAGCTTAGTTTCACTGCTGAAGGACAAACACCCGGAAAAGTAGACAACAGGAAAACGCAGGATTAGAAGAAAAAGACGCTTAAAAATTTCGGCTCAAGTCATAATAGGTTGATCGGAACTAATTAACTCACTTTATGGATCAGTGTAAAAAATGGACAATAAAATATTAAACGCAATAGAGAGAAGTACTCACCTACGCCTATTAGCAAATAATTCCTCTTCCTCTCTTGTAAATGTGTTTTGTATTTGAGACTAATTGGTTTGCCAAGGAAGAAAAACCTTGATGGAGAAACGTTTCTGAAGTATGAGATTAAGGTAATGCGGCCCGGAAAAGTGCTTAAGAAAGAAATATAGAGAAGCTTTTAATTTGTACACGGAAGTGTCGCTTAATTTGTGTATTTAAATATTTAAAATAAACTTGCTTCTCACTGTGTTTAAAAGTACCTCTTATTGATATCAATTTAATAAAAAAAAACAGTGGCGGATCCAGACCTTGAGCTAAGGGGGGTCCAGTTTTGTTTTGCTTGCCCTGCTGGCTTTTCTTCCTTCTGTGATTTCTTCTTCTTTTGCCCAAAACAAGGTACTTCTTATAAATATCAAATTAAAAAAGGAATGGTGGTTGTTTCTAGTTATCATTCATGGCTATTGACGTAGAGTGGACAACGTTGGATCAGTAAGGAATTTTGAGTCTTAGTTGGGCATCGCGCTGTAATACTAACCAGTTATGGAGAAAAATGGCCCTTTCCTTCTATGAGACACGCCTGCAGGGAATTATGGTAGCTGTATTCGTCAAGTCCAGTCCAAGTCCGGTCCAAGTCCAGCCAAGTCCAGACCAAGTCAAGTCCATTCCAGTTTGTCCAGGTGCCAGATGGCGGACGACTTGAGAGGAAAGGAAAAGTCGCTTTCGAAAGGACGAAGTGGTGGCATTACTTGTTGGGTTACCGAATGCTGCAACAATTCAAGGAGAAACGCTGAGGTAAATTATATTTCCCCGAAAGAGCCTGCATCGAGAGAGAAGTGGATAGAACATATCGAGAGAGAAAACTTTCTAACGAGTGCGGCACACTTTGAAGGTGCTTCATCGTTCACATAACTTTTCTTCCCAACTGTTTTTGCTTTGACTGTGCATTTGAGTTGTTACTGTAGATATAATTCAAGTGCGAGTCACGAGACGAGGAATCGAAATTTTAATTGTAAGGTACTGAATTTGGAGTGATCATTTCCAAAGTTTTACGATGAAAATGTAATACGACCAGTCTCCATAACTGTTTTTGAGTATTTAATTCATGGTCATGACACATACTAGACATACAAATTGCCGTTATTTCTACATATACAACATGTAACATGTAGGTGTATATATTGATACCAGGAGTAGAAACCTCACGAAGCATTTTATTTCATTTTACTTCTAGGCTAGACATCACTTATCAATTTTCGATCGAGTTTTTATTTTCGATTCACCAGGAATGGTGTTATTTCCCGTGACGTTACTAACTGTCAAAAAAGTTCCAGAACTACGACATATAAGGCTGGATAAGTTATAAGTTCAGTTAACTTATAAGTGATCGGTGTATCAGGGTCTTAATTAACGGAGCTTGAGTTATTTTTGCCAGGTAAAAAACCTCCTTTAAGGTGGCTCAAAACAGTTTCCAGCACTTAGATTTTGATGGGTCGTTGTAGCCACTCTTTATCACTTGATGCTACAATCATGGTATCAAAAAACTGCTCAATCATTGGTGAACACGTTGTTACCATTTTCGTGACGCAATAGGTTACCATAGCAACAGTATGACCTCCTAAAAACACCCTTAATTACAGCTTTAGGGGCTTATAATTCAAAAACAGCACGGTGAAATTTCAGTATTTGTATTATCAACTTTTGGTAAGCATGGTAAGACGCAACATTTGGCAAAGTTTAAAAAACTTTTGTGGGTAGGGTTCAGAGCCACCCTAAATTTCTCTCAACTGAGATTCCACTGCAGTAAACAACAGGGACGTACGTTCCACGTGACCACGGTCGCTAACAGCACTGGTGAAGCTGTGGTCCAGTACTTCAGCGGTCAGACGGACGTCCAGCTTGACGCCTATGGCTCGTTTCTTAGAATGGAGGACGACAAAATTAGCAGGAGTTTGCAATGGTACGAAGTATTTCTTTGGCAAATGGGGGCATGCTCGAGATCAACACAGACTTTTCCATTACGCTGCTTTTTTACAGAGTTCATTTCACTGGATGTTGGATCGGAATAACCAGTCAGATTGGCCATGGATGTGCGATGACGCGAGCACGAGCCGGGTTGCAGTGTCCTCTGGGTGATTTCTGGAAAGTCTTTGTTCGACAAGACGTTTGTACACCGATCAATTATCACATGTACAAAGATATAAAAATAATTATAAGGTTTTCGGTAGCAAATTTAGTTCTGGGTGTATTTAAGGACTTTTAGACAGTTTACGTTAATAAACACGGGGAAATAACACCACAGTTAGCGAATTGAAAATAAAACTTCGATTGGAAATTGAAAGAGCAATTTCTAAATTAGAAATAAAATGAAATAAAATAAAACAAAATTCTTCTTCATATTTCTGTACCTTGTTGTCAATACATATATAGAGATCATAATAATTTGCAAGTTTAGTATCAATCATGAATTAAACTGTCAAAAAGCGTTCTAGAGACTGGTTGGTAACAGTGGTTTGTTGTCGTATTGACATTAATACGCAAGTGGTGGAACTAAAAACCGATCGACAAAAATGCAGTGCCATACATTAAATTCAGATCAGCCCAGGTTAACAGGAACCTGTAAAAAGCTTGCAGTTTAAATGGGCGAATATTGAGTATTTTCTTTCCCATCTCCAAAGTAAGAACTTTCGGTATTGTCGATTTAAAAGTGACTGCGATAATAATTACAATCCAAAAGGTGCTGTCGGCGGTAATAGGAAGTTTGAGGCCCGGTCCACACGTATCCGGATATTTTTGAATCCGCAACTTTTTCTTTCCGGATACGGCTTTCGTCCACAAAAACCTCAGAAGGAAAGGTAATTTTTAATTTTGGAATATGACTACGTCACATGAAAACCAAGAATAGCGGGCTTTTTGCCAATGACCATAGAATCCCTCAGTATAGAGCGTATGCACTCATGTGTCCAGCAGCCATGGAAATTTATTGGAACAAAAGAAAGTGTTTACATAAGAAGAGTTCAACTCCCACAGGACTGGTTTTGTACACTAACATGGCCGCCGTTTCATTGTTTTGGAACACCAATATGGCTGCCATGACGTCACGTGCATACGCTCTTTTGCACGCCACTGCAACATCAGAATAAATGAGTTTATTCACTCGACTCAAGTGCTAGTGAATCTAAACAAAAAACTAAATTGAATAGGTTGCCGTTGGAAGCTTCGACTAAAAACACACGGAACCTTATAAAAATAGTTCTGATTGTTACAAAAATACCTTCCGAATATTTTCGGCTTTACACTCTAAAGTGACGCTTACTCCATAGTTTTTACAAATTCAAACGTTTCTCAGTTTTAGTACAATTTAGTCTTGATACAAAATATCGAGCGCCTGAAGAGCTTAGTTTTTTAAACCTACTTTTACAAACATCTACACTGTTGTAGCTGTACATAATTACACGGTGTTTCAAATTAAATTTTTGAAGACAGAGTAGAATAGAATTAACATCTTTCTTTCTTTCAGGTCCGAATCTTTGCACTGAAAACTGAAAAAAAAAAAAATCAAAATTTCAGAACCAAAAACAACAACATCTTAGGCATCAATTCCACTTAGCATTAAGTAACAATTGTATAACATCTTTCTTGCATTGCAAACAGTAATTACCTCAACATTACAATCTCATTCACGGTTTTCTCTGCCCTGTTTTTTCATCTTTATCTTTGAACTTGGAAGCTGAAAGAGAAGAAATCAACGGTTGGTATTGTACCAAAACACTACCGTGACCCGTGGTGTGGATTTTTCTCATCGTCCCAACCCCCAATTTTTTTAATGACGTTTCATATGCTTAACTCGCAGAGACGTGCATGTTTTCCAAGAAGCGAGATACCTACCTACAGTTTGATACAGGGCAACACGAGCAGCAACAGAACCCATATTGGAAGATTCCACCTGGATGACCAATCAGAGTTGAAGTGTTAGGATCACGTGATAAGTGCACACTGGACAAGAGACAGGGGACATGCAAAGGTCACAGGTTTATCTACAATCCCAGACAAACGAGTTGGGACACGGAGCAAGTTCTCCCCTCCCCCCACTTTCAATGTTGATAATCAGGTGATTTTCCCCTTTTTTGTTGGAGAAAACGCGATATTTTCCAACATTGATTAGGGGGGAAGGGGGATACGTGATACAGCTCAAGTGTTCCAACTTCTTTTGGCCGGGATTGTAGTTACCTACGTTCTAAATATGGGTCATTTCCGAATTAAGTTTAGCCTTTAGTGAGTCTTGGTGCTCTTCCTTTCGTATGAAAATGAGATTTACTTCACATGCAAACTAAACTCATTTTCATATCAATGGTTGTGCACGAGGCATGGCTTTGATAAAGAGGCTTGGGGCAACTCGGAAATGAGATATGCAGTGTGCTGATGAAATGCAGATAACGTCACATTTACTCCGATTTCGGAAACTGCCAGTTTGGTTCTTTATGGTGCCCGACAGTGGAGGAACACACGTAAGTACGTTTTAAGATAGTCCTTTCATATCGGTCTGTACGCACCGTCGGGAAATAAAACTGACTTACAAATGGAAATTGAATCTATTTCAAATTCCTCGAATATTAGCCCATGGATTAAGCTCTTACAGAGATGTATAACTTCTTTCGATAGGAAGCCCACTATTGGAGATATTGCTTTGTATTGGCGTTGTTTGAGTATTCTCGGAGAGCAACAGAGCTTGTTTTGCGGTTTATATCGTTGTGTTCTCAGAATCTTGATGCGCGCTTTTCGTGTACACACCTTCAAATATTTGGGCGGAACATCCTCTAAATATCAACCGAAACATTTTTGAAACGCGAAATTCTTTCGGATAATAAAGTCACTCCCCTCGCAAATATGCCCACTGAAAAGCCCCTTGAACGAATATATGCCCGGAACATATTGGGGAAATTTGTCTCAACTGTCAGGTGGGGTTTACAGAGTCCAATGTTTATCTGAACACAAGGAATTATCGACTTTTCTTACTCACCCCCTTAGAAAGTTGTCTCGTCAAAGGTTTCCCCTTTCCGACATCAGTTGATGATTGCCTCGTGATGGTTGTGCCGTACCTCCCCGCCCCTCCTTCGGAAGTCTGTCTTGACAGAGGCCCCCCTGACGCCCTCTTCCAAACTGGGTCGGAGTCGACCTTCGCGTCAGACGACACCTTCCTCAGGGGTTCTTTGGTTGCGGATGAAAGAGTGGAGTCCTGGGACGAGGAGCTCCTGCTGTACGAAAAGCTAGACGGGAAAGAGTCTGATACGGGACGGCGTGACTCTGCAGAAAAATAACAACAGTCACGCTGCTTTGTTATTGAGCGTGGCGTGACTAAATAACACCTCTGAAAGAGCCTACGGTATTTTTAGCCATCAAGACAAGAGCAAGCTAATATTTTAGAGCCACAAATTCCAAAGTCACATGAAACAATTAACACTATGGGCGCTGTTCCACCAAGCAGTTTTGCTTAGAACTTTGTTGTAACACAAGTTGCATGAGATATTCTGCATTGTAGCACAACCTAAAATGGTCATGTCTCGCGAAACTTTCGTAATAGCGAGCGTTGAATGAAGCTTGGAAAAGATTTAGACGCAACACGAACGAGGAATTCATCTGAAGAAAGTAGTACTAATCAGATATACCTTCCATAAGCGACGCTCCTCTGACGGGGGCAACAGACCGCTTAGTTTCTATTATTACAGAGCTGACGATTCGAGCGATAGCCCTCACTCCGACGAAGAGCAAACTCTCAAAAACGTCGTCTTCTTCGCGTTGGTAACCAACGTAATCCTTTTATTTTGGGGGCGGGAGGTTGTCGTTATCTTCGGAAGGGTCCTTATTTCAACCACAAAACCTTTCGGTCGGACGGAAGGGCAGCTACAGGGCAAGTTATTTTCTGAATTTTAGTCTGTCCACACGACCTCTTTTTTTTTTTTTTTTTTTGAGTTCGTCGAGATCACAAGCAAACGTATTTAAAGCAAGGGTTTGACAAGCCCGAAAATTTTCGCTAACATCGCTCGGCGCTCGCACGCACTTAATCGTAGCGAAAAAGTAAACGTCTATGGACAGACTAGAGTTTTACGGCAAAGCACAGTTGGCGAAGGACGCCAGGCAACAGACACCCTCTTACCGTATGGCCTTCTTCTCTCCGTCACCTCTGCTATTGCTGCTTTCTCCTCTTCTTTCGCCATCGTACTACGCATCTCCTCTAGCTCTTTCTTCTGCTTCTCAACAGTGAACTTAAGTTTGATATTTTCCGATCGTTGTTCGTCGTACATTCGTTTATAATCGTCGTCCACGAATCCGAACGAGATCGAGTGCTCGGACTTGCGTCGCTCCAGCTGTCGAACCTTTGTGCGATGCGAGCGCACATCTTCGCTGTGCTTCTGAATTTCATCGTCTAGTCTTTGACGGAGACTTTTAATTTCCTCTTTGTGTCTCCGCCTCTTCACCTCAAGCAGAGTTTCTTGTTCTTCGACTTTAAGCTCAAGATCTTTAATCTTCTGTTCTTTTTGTTTTAAATCTAAAGACGTAACCAGAGTATTTCCACTCGCGCCGTTCAACACACGTTGCTCGCTCCTGACGCTTTCAAGTTCTTTCTCGTGTCTTCGTTTTAATTCCTGAACTGAAGCATCCCGTTCCTGCTTCAAATCCTCCAGCTCTTTTTCGTGCTCTAACTTCTGTTCTTCGATAACATCCTCTAAACTCTTGATTTTCAATCTCAAGTCCTCAACGTTCTGCATCTTCTCCTCGCCTAGCTTTTGTTTGTACATATTGACCTCGGCAGCGTGCGCGGCCTCCATTTCTTCGATTTTCAAATCAAGCTCTTCGATTTCCAATCTCAGACTATCGTTCTCTGACGAGAGCGTTTCCCAGTCACCCATCTTGCACTTCTCCTCTTTCTCCCGTTCAAAAGCGTCTTTGTACATTTTAATTTCCTTTTGATATTTTCTGTCGATGGCTTCCATTTCTTTTTGCATCTGGTAAATCTTTATGCTCATCTCTTCCGTTCTTCTCAGCCCAAACATGGTGGCAGCCTCGGATTTTTTCAAACTTTTCTCCAAGTCTGTTTTTTCCTTTTTGGCCTGCTTTTTGCTCGTTTCAATTTCCTTTTCGAGATCGTCAATTTTTGTCATCGCTTCCTGCAATAAAAGGAAAAAGTTTTAATTTGCCAAGGTAAACAAGACCCTTAGAGGATAAATTTCTTTGCAATGCTGAGCCACTCAGCACTGATATGAGACAAGCTGTACATCAGAATTAACTGTGTAATCATTTTGAGTGTTGCAACCAATCTTTGCGTTAGCATTAAGCAAAGAAACTAGGAACCTCAGGAGTCAATTGGAAAAAAAGTCTCTTTACCTGGGTAGGATTCGAACTCAACACCTCCGAATTAGAGCACCGTCGTTCTACTGACTGAGTTACGAAAGCAGCGCGGGTAATTAAGGGGGTAATTCGTGCCAAGATAGATATGAAGAGTACAAAACAACGTTCGTTAGATGTAAGGACACTAAACGTGGTAACAGATGTGGTACAATAAACATGATCCACTAAGATTAGAACTGAACCATTTCAAAAACAAGGTGGAGAGGGCAAAAACTCCTTTGCTAACGGGTTTAAGCCTTTTACTCATTATAAGCAAATAATGTATTTCCTGGATTTATCTTTTCGTTCAGGGTTGCTTAGGGGCCTGCCGTTCCTTGTGTAAAGAAGGTAAATCTCGATGTCCATAGCAGAGTTACCCCCAGTATTAACTTCGCCGGTACCCATTAATACACCTAGGTGGAGAGAGGCACTGTGAGAGTAAAGTGTCTTCTTGCCCAACGATACAACATAATGTCCCGGGAAAGGACTCAAATCTGAACTGCTCCATCCAGTGGCGAGCGCAGTCACCATGAGCCCACCGCGCCTCCACACACACACACACAAAAAAAAACAGACACACACCTCTAATGAGAGCTTCATTCCTGCACGGGTGATGGTACTGGCGACTGTCTGTGAGTCGGGCTGACTGCCACCATTTGGTGACGTGTTGCCACTCCTTGCCACCTGAATAGCGACCAACATGTCGGCCTTGAGAAGATTGACTTCCTCGTCATGCTTAACTTGTTTCTGTAACAACTGCTTTTGGAACTCGTCCCGACACGACGCCAACTCCGACTCTAGCTGAACGACACGCTCTTGAAGCTGGGAATCACTCTGTTAAACAAAACACGGTATAGTGAACTTTCACTTACAGTGAGTCGGTAAGTCAGTCAGTGAATCAGTCAAGGAATCAGTCAGTACGTCAATCAGTCATTCAGTTAGTCAAGTGTGCCCGTCAGTCAATCAGTCAGTCAGTCAGTCAGTCAATTAGTCAGTTAGTCAGTCAGTCAGTCAGTCAGACAGACAGACAGACAGACAGACAGTCATTCAGTCAGTCAGTCAGTCAGTTAGCGAGTCAGTCAGTCAGTCAGTTAGCCATTCAGTCAGCTGATTTCTTTTACCAACCAAAGTTGATTCATGTTACCTGGGCTTCTCCTTCCAAAGTAACCAGAGGCACCGTCCTCGATCTCTTGGCCTCCCGTAGAGCTTCTTGATGTTCTTCTTGTAATTTAGCGATCTTCGTCTCGTACTCTGCGCGCATGGCGGCCAGGTCTTGCGGCAGTTCTTTTGGAGTCATTGGCGAAGCAGATCCCTCCACGTCGAAATATTTTTCTGATCTTATCGCTTGGATCACTGTCATCATGTCGTTACGTGTTTGCTCGATCTCTCGTTGCTGTTTTTCCTGTAATATGAAATAGAACAAATAAATAAACGGTACTCCACGCAATGGCTACATGCACTCGCAAAAGACTTCGGACGTTTAATTTTAGGACACTTTTTTTATCGCATTTCAGACAAATTTCGAGCAAACATTTCGGACACTTAGCTGAAACATAACTTAAGTAAATTTGTTGCTACAAAAACGCGAATTATACAGCAACAACATCTGTGGAAATGATAGTTTTACTGCACCCTCAAGGTTTTAGATTCACTGACGAGAAAATAACACCAATTCTTACGTATCTGAACCGGTTTCTCAACTAGAGTTCGCTCCATAAAAACAAAAACTAAGAGTTTTGGAGCTACTTCAGAGTCTTATAATGTACTGTACATATCTCGGGCTCTTACAAAAATGTCGGACGGTTTTATTTTGGGACATTTTTTTGTCCGAAATTACCATCATCCGAAATTTTTGGCAAGTAATATACTCTTCTGGTGTTTCCGGTTCGATTCTTGTCTCAGCCTTCCACCAAGATACAAACACAATTATTCACCCGTTCAGTCTTGAGTTCCTCGTTGTATTTCTTGCTGAGTTCCTCTGTTTCTTGCTCCAGTTCGTGAATTCGATTCTTGAGCTGCTGGACATTCGAGTCATCGCCCTTGGCTGGTGAAGGCGCCGCTCCTAAAGAGGCCTGGAGAACAATAGCCATGTCGCGCTTGAGCTGTTCAAGCTCTTCACCGTGATGAACCTATGAGAAATAAATAATGTAAGTAAGACCTCTCTTTTAGTGTTATTATTAGTGCTTCTCAATTCGATAAAAAAAATCCCACACTGATCACAGGGATCCGTTAGGGTCAGGTAACAGCTCTCGCAAGGTCTCACATGAATGGCTTGATACTCTTTGAGAGAACAATAGAACAAAGAACAGAAACACAGCCACTAACCCCAAAACAACAACAGCTGTTACACTATGACCACAAAAAGAATTACAAGCTTAAGTGAGCTACAACAATTCTGTTCTTTTTCTTTGGGGGGGGGGGGGGGGAATTGGCTGCTGCAGGGAAATCTCACATACGTCGTAAAAGAACAGGTTTGTTCCACATTGTAAGTTGACGTTTGTGCAAAGCTGTTTAAGAGAGATCAATTCGATAAATCTTTGAGGAGCTATCATGTTAGAACTCCAGGAGTCCCAGTGTGACACTCCGTTTGCCGCTTATCGCAGCAGATAACCTGCCATTTGTGCGAGGGGAGCAGAGGGGTTAAGAATTGAGGGCCTAAAATCAGCGCAACAAACCTTGAGATTCTCGATCTCCTCCATGTACTTCTGACTCATATTCTCCATCTCGACCTGTAGATGAACAACTTCAGTTTGCAGACCATCCACACCGTCCCCACTGCTCCTCTTTAGTTTGTCCATCTCTCGAGAATGACTTTTCTTCAGTAGCTCCATCTGACCCTCATACCTAATGGAACAGAATGACGTCAGAGCACAAGACGCATTACCACTTGGGGAGGGAGGGAAGGGGAGGGTGGAGGTCAAACTCGCTTCTTACGGATAGACGCCTGCCAGATTGGAATGTATATTACTTTAAGGAAGTATGCGAATCGTGCGACCTTGCGAAGTAAAGGGTGGTATGTTATCTTCAGGCACCGTAGTTCAAGCTAAATTTGGCCAAAGTCCGCCATATTGAGCCGCCACTACGGTGCCTGAAGAAGAACACTAAACCTGCCACAAAAGTTCCGTGTAAAACAAGATTTTCTTTATTTATTCGATAGTTTGTTTACCTTTCTGTCATTTCCTTCATCTCAGTCTCTAGTTCTTGTACTCTGGCGGCCATTTCCTCGTCATTTTCTCGGATCATTTCACGAGCGCTACTTTCCAAGATGGCTTCCCGCCGCGCGTTCTCTAACTCCTTCTTGTGAAGAGCTCTTAATTTCTCGATCTCTTGCTGGTGAGAGGCCTTAAGTTCGCTGATGTCAGACTGAAGAGTTATCACACGAGAAGTTAGCCGTAATTTCAGCTCGTCAGCCTCGGAACTTGCCGCTCCGGAGACTTGCAGCGTCTCTTCGTTTAACTTTTGCATTTCGTGGACATGAGAATCTCTTTGGAGACTCAACTCCTCAGCGAATTTCTTCCTTGAATCTTCAAGCTCTGTCTGCAGCTGTTTCACTCGAGTGGCTTCCATTTCTCGACTTCTTTCGCAAAACGCTAACCGCTCTTCCATCTGTTCCACTTTCACGCTTTCGCTGAGGGTTTCCCGGCTTTCGCTTCCTTCTGTTTGAGCATCCTTCATCTCTTTAACCATTTGCGTCACTCGCGACCTCTCATCGTCCAGTTGCCTCTCCAGCTCTTTAGAATTCTCCTTTTCCTCGCTAATGGCTAGCTCTAACTCTTTGATATATTTCATGGACAATTCCATCACGTCTAATATGCTATACTTTTCTTTATCCAGCTCTTTGGCTTTGTTAACTAAGCTCTCTCGCGTCGTATTCAATTCTTTTTCTCTCAAGGTAAGGTTGTTTTCAACACCTTGAATCCACTCCGCCGTTTCTTGTTCAACTGTAAGTCTTCTTGCTAATTCTTCAGCCAGTTCTATAACCTTCTCCTCACTCGCTATGAGTTTAGAGTTTTTGTCCTTGGCAAAATCTTCGTACTTCCTGATTCGCTCTTCGGCTTCCGTGAGCTTCCTTTTCACCTCATCAACCTTAAAATCTTCGTCTTCTTTTTTGCTTTTTTGTAGTTCGGCAGAAAGAAGTTTTTCCTCAACTTCGTAGTCCACGAGTCTTTCTTCAGCTACCGCTAACTTCTCTCTTGTTTCTTCGAGCTCATCCTGCAGGACGCGAATTTTGTTTTGAAGATCATCACTATTCTTGGAATCATAGCCTCTCGCTGTCGATTCATAAAGAATCAATTTTTCTTCGAAGACAGCAATCCGTTCGTGGGCGACTGCTAGAGAAGACTCTCTGTCAGACAATTTTTCTTCTCTATCTTTCAACTCTGATTCCAGTTCATCGATGTGCTTTTCCGCATCCTCTCTGTACACCATGAGTTCAGTTTTCCTTTTAAGTTCCTCAACTTCACCGTCCCTTCCTTGCAACTTTCTCCGCTCGGATTCCAAAGCGTTTCGCAGATCGTCGAACTGATTCTGAAGTTCTTCAAGACGAAGTTTTTCCCGGTTTAGTTCAATTTCCATCTCGTCTCGTTTAGCCTCCTCTTGCTTCATCATATCTTTTTCTCTCCGAGTACAATTCCTTTCAGTGTCTCTCAATTCATCGTCTTTACGTTTCAACAGTTTCTCCAAATCATAAAGCCGTTTTTTATCCGCCTCTGCGCTTAAACTATTGGATTCTTTTTGTAATAATTTTGCTTCCAGTTCTTCAATTTTGTCCTTGTAAATTGAGATTTCTTCCTCCAAACCTACAATACGCTCTTTGACGTCCCACCGTTCCCCTTCATCAGTTTCATTTTCGGTTTGAAGAAATATTTCTCGTTCCATACTTTCTGTAAGTTCGCTTTCAACAGTTTGTAGTCTTTCTTCCAATTGTCTGTTTTTCTCTACCACATCGGCATTTCTATCTTCCAATTTCCTCATTTCCTTGTGCAAATTCTCCAGTTCGCTTTCTCTCTTTTTCAAATCGTCCTTAAATCTGTTACGCTGGGTTTTTAAGCTTTCTACATCCTGTTCTTTCTCTTTCAAACAGTCTTTTAAACGATCAATTTCCTTGGTGGCGGATTTCAAAGCGGCATCGTGATCGCCACGACCGGATTCACTCTGTTCTGAATCACTACTCTCCACCGAATCAAGAGCTAATTTCAATTTATTAAGTTCCTTGACATAGGACAAACCGTTACTAGTTCTTTTTTCATCATCACTAGATTTTGGCTCGGCCTGAGTCACCTCCGCCTCTACAGTTGTCACCCTTGCCGCTACGATATTTTCCGACGCAACGCGTTCTCTTGCTCTGTTCAACAGCTCAACGACCTCTTTTGAAAGTCCATCTTTTTTCCGCTCATCCGACAGCAGTTCAAGTTCTGCAAACAGTCGGTTGTTCTCCTCTTCAACTTTGACGCGTCTTTCTTTCTCGTATTCAAGCTCTAAGTTTTTGTTAACCAAGTGGTTTTCAGTCTCGGCCAGCTTTCTCTCGTTATTGCTCAACTTCGACTCAAGCTCCTGCAAAAGCGACCTGGTGTACTTCGCGACCTTCGACCGACTTTCGTTGGCTTTCTCAAGTTCTCTAGTCTTCACCAGCAATTCTCGTTCATTCTGCTTCAGTTTCTGCATAAGCACTGCCAGTTTGGATTCCAAATCCTTGCCGTCATGGCCATTCGTATCACCCTTCAGACTGAACACTTGATCACTCTCCGGTTCCTCTCCAGCTAAAATCAATTTCTCTTTGCCACTTCGCGAGACGTGCTTCACGGACGAAAGTTCGCTTTTCAACGACTCAACGTTTGCTCTGTGAATTCCAATAATGCTATTCGCTTCCTGAAGATCAGCCTTGGCTTCCGCGAGTTCTTTGGCATGAATTGACAGTTTTCCTTTATGTTGTTGAAGAAGCTTCTCTTTCTCTTCCAACCTCTGTCTCAAGTCATTCACTTTCGATCTCGCCTCGAGCAGTTCTTTCTCCTGAAACAGCAAAGCTTTCTGGTAATCTCTACACTGAGAATGTTCCTTCTCCAGCTCTTTTATTCTGTTCACCTTCGTTTTCAACTCAAGCTCGAGGATGTGCGCGGAGTCCTTCTGTCTTGCAGACAACACGCTTTGCTCTCTTAAACGCTTATTCTCATCTTTCAGTTTCTCTAGTTGGAGCTTTATCAGGAAAATAAATACAAATAAATCAGCACACGTTAGGCCCTGGCCAAACAGACTCGAAGTCGCAACTAACCGCAGATTATACTTGCGTAGAGACTTGCGTTGGGTGGCCAAATGGCTCGCTAGTTTCCTCTCAAGGTCACTCAAGTTGCAAAAAAAAAAATCATTTCAAGGACACGGGCTACATGCATATCCTGTATTTTACTGGCTAATAGGTTGCTATAACGACGAACGGACGTCACTCAACATGCGTTGACTTGGCTTGGGTGGCCAAAGGGTAAAAAACTTGTGTCGACTTGCATGCAAATTTGATCCCGACCAAAGTGAGCGCAAGTCATCGCAAGTCAAATCAAGTACACGCAAAGCCTGGCCAAACGAAGTCGTAAGTTGATACAAGTTTTCAACCTGCGTCCACTTGCGAGTCCTTTTGGCCAGGGCTATGAACAATTGTAACTTTACAAGTGCTTACTTACTTAGTTTTTTTTTTTTTTTTACTTAAACCAATGCTTCTGAAATAAAACAAAACCTGTACAAACGCTTTCTTCAAAAAGCTTTTTCAGGCTCCTTTAACAGAACTCAAAAAGAGAAAAAAAAAAGTTTGGTGCAACGCAGACTTTTCTTTGTAAAATGCACGTGACTTTAATCAGTCAAAATATCAAACAGATCAGAGACAACAGTAACTCAAGATTATTCCACACTACTGAACTAAATTAAGTCTCAAACAACTATACAGTCTATCTGATGAGCATCCCTTGTTCATCCAGTCCATCTTCTGCTGATCTTTCCCCCACCTCCCCTTCCCTTGCACACAACTCCTTCTTACTAAGAAAGATGGTACTACATAATATAAGTTAACATGGTGTGTCCACTCACCGATGCTTGTTGTTCCTCGGTACCCACAGTGGGTCGGCTACTTAGAGGAGTGGTGCTGACTTTCGAAAGAGTGCTTTTATCAAAACTTGGTACACGCGAAACAGTAGCTGCTGTACCTGAAAATGACCAGGAGACCAGGTGTTTCTTATTACTGAAGTAAAATTCAAAACCAAAGAAAGCTACCAGTATGTCATGAATTACACAACTTGAAACCTTTTGGAAACATAAGTTTGTGAATTACAATTCATCTCATTCTTTCTCATTTATAGCCCTCCCCATTTCTTCTCTTCTCAGGAGGCGCGGTGGCCTTATGGTTAGTGTGCTCGTCCCCAAATCGAGCGGTCCAGGTTCGAGACCTGGCCGGGGACATTGTGTTGTGTTCTTGGGCAAGACACTTAACTCTCACAGTGCCTCTCTCCACCCAGGAGTATAAATGGGTACCGGCAAATTGTTGGGAAAACTTTACAAATTGTGGGGGAGTGACCTGCGATGGACTAGCATCCTGTCCAAGGGGAGTAGAAATATTCCTAGCCACTTCATGCTACAAAAACTGGGATAAGCTCTGGCAGCTACGAGTCAGCTGGCTCCAAGGCTTCACTTCTTCAGTTTCTTCTCAGTTTGTTACTCCTCTTATAATTAGTCCTTTTCTACTTCGGTAAACTTCATGTTTACCAAGGTAAAAAGATGGTGCTAAAGAGGATCATTGAGCTGGGGAGGATACATACCACTTACTAACTGAGTTCGAGGTCTGTACTGTAAGTTACGGACCAAGTTTTTTCCCCTTTGATTCATGGCTCAAGCGCGAAGCATGTGGGCCATAAATTCGAAGGGGGAAAAACGAGGATCTGTAACTTACAGTGCAGACCGAGAAGATGAGGTTAGTAAGATATTTATTAGATCTCTACTGTGTGCCTGACGAGTTCGGGAACGATTTCTATTTACGTGGAATGGCTTCAAATTTCTGATGCATGTGGAACGCAAAATGGGTCAATTTGAAATCGTTTTTAAGTCGTTAGCATGCTTTAATACACAATTTAGAGCAAAAGAAAGTTTAAACTTTTACTTGCTATAAAAGTTAAGAACGGTTGGCGATAAATCACGAAACAGTTTGGCAACCAACGTTAAATTTCAGTGGGCCTAACTAACCAATCACGTGTGCATACTAACTGAGAGATCTAATAAAGGATTTTAAAGAAAGGGATTCGATATACGGCCTGTCATAAGATGGTCTGCTGTATGGGAGGGGGAGTTAGGGGGCACCCTCCATTGAAAAGTTTTTTAAATTGAGGTCCTCAGAAATAGGATTTCTGGCATTCTGAGGCCAAGTTAGTGCATTACAAAATACAGTCGAAGCCCTATTAAATGGCTACCCTCGGCGAAATGGACTGTGGCCGCTTAAAAGGGGTTGCCTGCTTAATAGAGGTAGAAACAATAGAAAAGCCATCATTGGGACTTTGATTGCTGGCTGCCTAAAAAGGCTGGCGGCTTAATAGGTGGCTGCTTAATAGGGATTCAACTCTATCTCATTTTTATAATTTAGGGGTTCAGCCAAACCCCCAGGACACCTCTAGATCCTCCCCAGGTCAGCAGAAGGAAAAAGGCAACAAGAAGAAGCGAGAAGTTCAAAAACAACTTGGAGAAGGTCAGAGGAGAAAAAACTTATAACACCTCACCCCACATGTAAACTATGGCAAATTTCCAAAGACAATTCAGTTCATGCAATTTTGCTAAAGCGTGAAGTTTAATAATACCTGGACAGGAGAAATAGTTGGAAACCGTTATTTGAATTAATTTCAGATAGAAGTCTACCAAAGCAACTGGATTATTTGCTCTCAATTTCTAGGAGGTGATAGTTGATTCGGCCTTCAGCCTCATCAACTATCACCTCATAGAAATCGATAGCGAATAATCTAACTGTTAAATAGTTTGGGAGAACGAGAAATGTTTTGGGAACACAGGTTGACAGACAAGTGTTTCCACAGCTTTTTTGAGTTCTCCCAAACGAGTGTTTCTATAACTCAACAGAAACACGGAGAACATGTTTTCTATTTCTTGTAGAAAATATTGCGACAGAAAAAGAAAACAACTTGTTTACTTCGATCATCAAAATGTAAATTACCTTTTCTTTGCATGAACAGCTCGTGCTAGTTCTGTGTTTCTATAGAGTTTTAGTATAAACCTACTAGCATTCTATTGTGCATGACATTCTCTAAATGGCTACGCCAGACACTACCTATTCTGTTGTAGATAGTGAGTAGCGTAGCATTGTGTGGTTGTTAATAGACTGGCTTCTTTACATTTTCTAAATGTCTGTGAAGAGGATTCAGATAAAGTTTTGAACAACTAGTAGATTTATACTAAAACAGTTACATAATTGCTCTTGATTTCTATGCATGATAGACATCTTGAGCAATTGGAAATAATAGAAACACAATTTTTAACCAATCAGTGTGCACATTTTCTTTGGGCTTTTTTCTAATGATATCTAATAACAAAGAACAGTAACAATGGTTATAGGTTTCAAAAGAAGTAACAATGATAACTCACTCTGGAGAAACACATCTGAGTCACTAGAGCTACTCGAGCTTCTACGGGGAACAAATGCCTGTGATGCTTGGACAAATGGCTTAAGCACCCGTGACCAATTGTCCAACTCCAGTCTATTCTCGGCCTTGAGGTAGTAGGTTGTCCTTCCTAGCTTCAACCCAATGGAAAATGGTTCACCGGTATCTGCCTCACCAATGAACATGCCATTGCAAAAGTCAAGATTGATACTGCCATCCAGTCTTTCAGTTGAGCAGTTCTGCAATGTAAGACACAGAAATGTCAGAGGTTTCATCAACTTTTTCAGCAGGGGGGCAGCTGGTTTTCACAGGTCGGAAAAAATTTTCAGACCAGACCAGACAGGCAAAACCGTCCTCATATCCAGTCAATTTTTCTGGTGCCCAACCCTTAACAAAACCCTGACTGCAAGTCATGTTCGGGACAAATGATGGTGTAGTACTTAATATTTTCACCATGTAACACACTTATTAACTACAGAATGCAAAGAAAGCCCTGTCCAATAGCCTGTTGTTAGTGGATTTTGTAGTTTAGCTAGTACATGTAGATCCTTTCCTTCACATGCAGAGTTTTTTCAGGTAAATTTGAAAAAATTCAAATCACAGAAGAACTGTAAAAGATCAAATTATTGTTTTAATTTTGATCTTTAACTTAATTAATTATCAATCATGCTAGTGAGAAAATTTTGGGAGGGGGGGGGGAGGTAGCAAAAAGGACTGTTGCTAGGGATTTCATTAACATTTTCAGCATGAGGGCAACTGGTTTTCACAGCTGGACTAAACTATTAGAACTGAACTTCTCTGTATTTTTGTTCTCACAGCCAGTCAATTCGCCAGGTACCTGGCCCTTAATGAAATTCCTGCTGTTACACTAGTACATCCCAGTAAGAGCTGAAAAGCTGATCAGATTTATTTACACCATGTAACTAAACACAAAAAATAGTTTGAAAGATTTAATTCATGTGTGCATCAATAATTCAAAATTTCAATACATGAAAATAAGTATATGTACTAGACGACAACATTTACCTATTAGAGACAATAAAAAGTCTTCTATCTAATTAACTGACAGCTTTGTGATTGGTATATAAAAAGTGAAAAAAAAATTCATTATACAACAAAATTTTTTCCAAGAGATAGCTGAAACCAGTAGATACAGAAAATTGAGAGCATATGCTCAATAAAATTAAAAGAAAGGCCATACAGTACCAGTCAAAGGGATTGCAGCCTTACATGAGCATAAAGCCTGTGCACTACACACGTATCACATGCAGTAGTTACATAAAAGACTAAATGTTTAAAACAATGGACATTTGATCCAAAATATTTAAAAATAATGCCATCTGCTCTTACATGCAAAATAATAAACAATAGTTTTCAAGAATATCAAAAAATTATTTGAACTTACATATAAAAATCTATCCTTCCAATAAAAGAATGAAATTGAGTGAATGAGTAGGCAGAGTTTTATTAGTTTTGTGTTGATTTCTGGTTAATTTCTTTGGTTGCTGTTTATGCACCCTCTTCCCCAAATAAAATACAAAATGACAGGTTACAAGATATGTGTCTTGCCCAAAACAAATGGCAGCACATCTTTGAAGCAGGATAAAGAATTTGATCTACACTGTCCCAAAAAAAATCAAAGTTTCTATGTTTTTGTTACCAAAGAGCAGACATGAAAGGACATCGGATTATCCTGAGATGCTCTAGTTACACTAAAGCTTAATGGGTTTTAGAAAGGATTAGGTGTAAATTATAAACATGCAATGTGCTGGTTGTGTTAATGAACACTTTCCACATGATTCATTTCTGTGAGCTGAATGGAGATAGTGATAAAGATGGCACCAGTGGTCAGAAATATTTTTACCACTTGATAAATATCTCTGTTCACAAATGTGCAATAATTTGAACACCATACAATACTAACATAACACTGACAGTTCAATGGGTAGCTTGAATTTTCACTGCAAAATCTTGCCTATATGAAATGAATGCATAAGAGAGCATAACAATACGGAAACATTAATTTTATCTCGAGAAAAATACCGATCGTTAAAACCACTTTTGAAAAAAAGCTGTAGGCTCAATTAATTAATAGATTGATCACCCCCAACATGGCACAAGAATAGTCTTAATTTTTTATAATCGAATATTATTCGTATATTCCTTCCACATCGGGCAAAATTAAACAACCAAATTGACAAGCTACCAATGTTTGGGTTCAGGTAAAACAGCACCGATTGTAAGGTAAGGACTTAAAAAGATTTCTGCAATGTTTACGAAGTGCTCCTGTGTCTTCTCTCGTTACAACTTTTGAAAACTGAGAAGAATTCAGCATACTTGGGCTTCCACGATTATCGATCTGTAGCAGTAATTACTCGAAGACGAACACTGTGCACCTTCAATCTTCAAACTATTGCCCAACTCAAAGAACCACTTTATTATTATGTAAAAGTTCATGTGTCAAAATACTTTACGGACGGCAAATATTTGCGCAGAGCGACTGAAGAATGGAACGGATGCAATTAGCGTGCGAGAAACAACTTCTTTGAAGCAAAATATTTTTCGGTTCTGATTTCAAAATGTGAGCACAACCAACAGACTTCCGCAAAATTTTTGTTGGACTGAACAAAAACATTTTAAGTTCTATTTCACTCTTCGAATCAGTAGAAAACACAGAAAATGGACCGGAGAAAACTATATTGACGAGGAATGCACCTTGTCCCCTCTTGAGTTATATGTGACTACAATGTAGGTGTAGTTAACGTAAATAACGTGTAAATTTCAGCTATTTGAAAATTAATTTTCGTACCTTCTGTTCGTCGTAGAAAAAAAAGTCCAGTGTCCCTGTAGAATTTAGCACAAACCAACGCTTGTTCCATCGCTGAAGAACGAGCAAAAAAGAGTTAGAAGGGTATTACATGCATCCTCGTTGATGAAAATAAACAGAAACAAAAAAAATATCAACAAATTCACAAACGGAGCAAGGACTCACCGAAGGAAGAACCCTCCCTTTATCTACCGATTCGTGAGTTGTTATGCACAGAACCCCTGATTTGACCACAGTCCGCAGTCTTGAATATACCTAACGATTAACAGCAGAAAAAAGAGGTATTATATTTGCCATCATAAACTGACTGCACAGCAAGAACGATGCAAGAAAACTAAGAACTTATGTAGTTCGACTAGGAAACGGCAACATATTTCCAAGCTGCATAAAGCACTGACTGATTAATGCTACCTTTTGAGCTGACTGTTTTCGTGTCACACTTTGAAATGACACATCTTGGCTGGATCCAGAGGAGCCGTGTGCTTCTTTCAGCTTGAAACAATTTTGACACTTGCTCTTGTTAAATACATTTGGCTGAAAGTTCCTGCACGGACGATCAGCCATCCCGAGCGATCGCTATCAGTTCTGTTTCATTCTTGGCTCGACTGGGTTGCTGTCGCCTTCTGTCGATTGTCTTATCCCACAGATTAAATAGCGAAGAAAGCACCGTTGTAAAATTTCAACTTAAAAGCTCTTTGTGAGGATTCCAGGAGAGTTTATGAAATTATAATGCCTCCACAAGCGACGCCCCGGTTTGCTTTGATCCTTTTTTCAAACGTTTACTAGGCATGCGTAGGTGGTGACAAAAATAACTTTGCACTACCCGGCTAAAACTTATGATTTCGACCATCTAGTTCTCAGGTTCCCAACTGTCGGACTCGGCGGAGTTCACTACTTGCTGAAATTTTCGGACGTTAAAATTTCGGACGTCTTCTCATCTCATTTCGGACAAATTTTGGGAAAACAATTTCGACACGGAGCTGAGACATAAATTTACGCCTATAAAACACGAATTAGACTGAAACAAATAATAGTTTTCCTCGCTTTCCTGTACCCTCAAGGTTTCACAGACCTTCAAATTCTATCAAGACGTTACGTATTTCAAGCAGTTTCGCAAACTAGAGTTCGCTCCATAAAGGAACTTAAGAGCTTTGGAGCTACTTAAAAATTTTATACTGTACTGTAAATATATCGGACACTTAAAATTTGGGACGCCGTTTGATTACCGACACCTTTCTTGCCCGAAAACAAAATTGTCCAAAATTGTTTTTTTAAGTAATGTACTTGGTGATTTAAATGTGGTAGGAATATGGTTTTTGTTTGTTGGTTGGTTTTCTTTCTTTCACTCTCTCTGATAAAAAACTGGTTAAATTTATATATTAGTAGACATTATAGGAAAGAAAAATAAGATAGTTTCGCAGTCTCTTTAGACTTTTTTGGGTAGCTCACTGGTGACTTGGACAGTGAATCCAAAACACGACAGGTATTTCTTTGTTGAGTATTACCCTTTCAGTACAACGAGCTGAAAAAAATTTCCTTATCTGCTTTAAAAGGTTAACCAGGAAGCTATTCAGGCTAACCATTTTATATTTACAAATTATGTACTAAATTAGTATTGAAGGCTCCGTGTTTGAATATATAAATTAATGTACTATAATGCGTTGTGTTTCTATTTTCGTGTTTATTTTTTGTGAGTTCACCCTGCTTCGATGAACCGCTTTATGTAAGGGCCTGGGACACTTGTTTCTGTCAACTCAGCCGCAGTTGTCATGCTAATAAGCCATTTTTGGCATTACTCGGGGTCAGTCGCGCGCTTATGTAGCTGAAAATACTTCCCAACTCATGGGATCATCTCTTAAATTGTTTGGTTGCTGTTGTTGACGGATGACAGTTTTCGATGTATCGATCGAAGTGTACGACTTGTACGCCTCTAACTTTTTTTTTTACCGCAAAACAACCTTCGAATTCTAAAACCAAGCATTTCTTAAAAGGAAAATTCCGTTCCGATAACAAGCTTCTCCGCCCCTTTCGAGACGAAAAGTTCACTTAGCTTTCAAGCAAATATAGGCACTACCACAAGAATTTCAAATCCGTCAAATATCTCTTTCTCTGGCGCACTTAGCTTTCGTAAAAACCGCAATCATCCTTCTCCATCTCTTCAATTAATACTAGCTCACCCATAATAGTTTTCAGCTAGCTGCGAGCTATTAAGGCTTGTAACCCAATCTGTTACAGTTCATTTTTTGATTTTTCTGATGGTCTCGGCTAAAACTAATAATCTCCCGTTCGACAGCTGAGTGTTATGTTGAAAAATTTGACCTTTTTCTTTCTATTTCAGCTCAACCTGCTATCTTGTGGAAATACTACAGCACCTCGCTTATCGGAACAGATACTGTCCCCCTCGGACAAATATCCGTGCATATTTTAGGGCCAAATATAATTATATGTTTGTGTTGGGTTGGTCTCTGAAAAACACATTTCCGAAATGCTTTTAATTTAGGCTCATACTTGAAAAATAAATTAAAGATAACCAATACAGGAATATCAACAATTCTCACACCGTTTGAACGACTGACAGTTCGTGCTTGACAAAATACAGTTATGTATTCACACCGTTGTTTTTACTGTTTTTCTTGTTTTTGCATTGCGTTTTCTTCAACATGTCGAGATTGTTACAACAGTGAAACGTCGATTAAGTTGACACCCTCGGAAAATTGCCTATCCTCTGTAGGAAAGGGAGGGTGTCCATTTAATGAAGGTTTCCCAAGAGAAAACGATATTTTTATTTTTATTTTCTTCTCGATAACAAACTTCTAAATTGTTCACCAAGCTATCCTGAATTCATGTTCTTGACCAACTTTACAACAAGTTGGCAAAAGTGTTGTTTGTAATCTGTCCTCGCAATTGTACGCAATCAGTTTTAGGTTAATTGCGGGTAAGCTTAAGCTTTCACTTTATCTTCAAGTTGCGTAAAACGGCCTCCAAGTTGCATGGATTATCAGAATCATACCACACTAAAGGTGCTCTTTCCTGTTCCTGATGTAGTTAGAGTCGCGCAGGTAAAAAAAAGCAGGAACGCGTAACTATTACTCTGAAAATATCCAAGGTTTGCACACATCTTGTTACATAGCAATCCCGCTGACTATCAACAAACAAACGCAAGTTCTAGTAGTTTAAATTGCGTTCATAGACGCCAGCATTTTCAATCTTTATTTCGTTCATTTAGCTTCGTAAATTTACGCTACAAGGGTGTCCAGCGCTGATGTTACAATTTAATTTACTACAGGAGCCATAACAATCTTGTATAAAATAGGCTCGACCTAATTTACGAATTTGATTGGCTGAAATCGATATTGAAAGCGGTCTAGATTTTCCGATCTAGAGCGGCATCTAGACCGGTAATGTTTTGCGGTGAAAAAGTTGCAAACTTTAATGCAAAAATGTTGACTATTTTCTTCTAACAATATTTATTTATGGCAATGCCAAAAAGTTTGATAAGAAAAGAAAAGAAAAGTAAAGAGGACGAGCAGACTTTGGCAGAATTAAGTTCAGCTCATCGCCGTTCGCAAACAAAATGTCACCTAGTACAAACCAGTTACATTAAACGAATTGAACTTTTCTTGTTTGCCATGTGATAAAAATCTTATTAACCGAGCTTAGTCGGTCTGTGTGGGAGAATTCTTGACCTCCTTCGCGTGTACAGACCTCACTGCGTTCGGCCTGTACTCACGACCTCGGTCAAGATTCTCCCATAAAGACCTCCTGCTCGGTTAATAAGAGCCAAGTATTCAACTGAGTGGCATAAAACCAAAACCAAAGTAATTTCACACTGCCCAATCACACATTGCACAGACAATCCAGTGAACCGATCAAAACTCAAATAATATAGTTGTAAACGGCGCAAAGCCCGGGAAAACGTGTGGGAACGAGTCATGATTGGTTTTGCCGGTTTTTGTCCTGATAAGATGATAAAGTGGCGCGAGTAATTTTAGCCAATCGCCCAGCGTAGTAAAGCAAAACAGAAGCAAACGCAAATTACTTTTGACACTCAAGTGAAAACCGCTCTTTCACCAGTTACTGAATTAATTACATGATTAAATACATCTTGCCTTTGTAACCTTCTCGTCATGTGAGCATAGTTAATTGAGGGGACTGGTTATGAAGCTCGGCAAACATCAAAGATGCCAAGATTTATGTTGGAAGGTCCACGACCACGCACAATCTTTTGTTTTGCGCTCATACGCTATGCATGAATTACGTAACCAACACCGTCGTTACTATTGGTTAGTTCCTCAGTACAGGGTAAACAACTATTGCGTTTAATGGACGGTCAAGGCCAAAAAAGCGAACGAAAACATACACCAAAGAACTTTGTCGGGTTTCATAACCATTCCCATCTATTAACTATGATGTGAGCGACTACTACGTTGATTAAAATGCGATTTCATATTCGCTATCAGTGAAGCAAGTGAAACTTCAGTCACAGCCTCGTTATTTTAAGGTTCGATACCGTTTGGGATTCCACCGAACAAGTTAATTTTTTGCTCAGGCAAATTAATCTGGTTAGCCTGTTCAGGGTTACAGATTAACGGGCGACCGAAAGAATCAAAGGCTTGCGTTATACCATAAGGTAAAAACGAGCGAGGCTTGAGAGAGAGAGAAAGAACTTTTGCCTTTTCCATTTGCTATCCCAATCCTCGCTCGCTTTTCTCTCGCCTGCTCGTGCCCGCTTTTTCGATTGTGCTCGCTGACTGAGAGCCTGGAACAGACTGCCATCTGGCTGGTAACCTTATTGCGTATTAAACATAATTAGTTTCCAAACGATACAATGACTCACAATTCTTTTTTTTTTTTAATAAATTAACTGTAATTGTGATTCACACTGCTTGCAACACTGGTACGTCTACTTACGCAATTTACAACAGTAATACAACAACTAAAGTCCATTACATTACCGACAAAACCTTTTATACAATTACTTACACACTACTTACACTACTTACAATACAATGCAATTACAGGTGCTACTTACAATAACACAATTTGCATAACTTACTCTACTGACTACAAAACAATATGATTACTTATTTAACTTACGAGACCAATTCTTACACTACTTACAAAGTAATACGATTTCTGATGCTACTTACATTCATATCAAAGCAGTGAGCAACAAAATAAAAGATTCATTCATATTAAAATAAAAAAGCAATAAAGTAAGATGGGCATAATTAATTATATTGGAGAGAGCACTCATTTCTTTTCAAAGAAGTTTTTCTTGTTGATATTTTCTTTCAGTTTCATATTTAATCTTAAGTTTCGACTGCAGTCCTTGAATTTTAGGAAGTGTTTGGCTTCTTCTGCAGTCCCACAAAAAAGTTTTCCGATTACTATGAAATAGTTTAATAAATTTGATAAAGAACATTGTTTGAATAAAACTCCAAATAAAACGTTTTGTTCAGAAAGATGGATTGGTTGATTCGATAGATGGTACCAGTGCGATTCGAAATCAGTCCAGAACGTTTTGGAGTAAGGGCATTCATAGAAAAGGTGATATAAATTGGTTCATCATTACAAAACTGAAGTACATGCATCATTAATTCTAAATCCAATTTTGCATAGTTTGCTGTTAGTGTAGAGAATAGAATCAATTACTTTGTACTGGAAGGCCTTGACATATGACTCAAGTGCAACCACATGTGGTAACGAGATTTCTCTAAATTGTTGGGTTATAAAATTAAAATCACTCTTCAATTTGTGGATAATATTAGGAGGTTGAGCCTTTTTTAAGCCCAGCAGCGAGCAATAATCTTTTGAATTTTTGTCTTTAATATCGAAGATTTTACTTCCAATTATAAGTGATAGCAATAGGGGTCTATTGTATTAAAGTTAAATAGAACATCGTGTATGTAAATGATTCCCGACTTAGAGTAATTTTGATAGTAAACCGGCTTGTTGTCTATTCGAATGTCTTTATTATTCCAAACAATATTTTTCCAATCACTTTCTGAAGCAAAAAATTCGCGGACCTCCGACCACCATAACAAAAGTTCGTGGTAAAATTGAGAAGATATCGTATAATAACCTGGCTGGTAACCTTATTGTCTATTTAACATAATTCGTTTCCAAACGATTTAATTTATTGACTCACTGTTCACTAGTTTGATTTGAATGGGAAAAAAAGAGATGAATTAAACGAGGGACGATCTAAATTTTTTCAAGATGTGCCAAACTAGTGTTTTTCTAAATATAGATGTGTATATACAGCATAGAAATGACACCACGCCCCAGTGGCGCAAAACAAATGCCAGATCGCATGCGCAAAGGGTATACGTCCATCCGACTTGAAAAACACTACACCACTGACGTAAAATGCTCCGCCCAAGGCCACCTCGGCCAGGCCAGCTCTATCGGTCTGTAAAGTAAAAAAAAAAGTGATAAGAGATAGAAGCCTATCTTGACATTAGACAATCAAGAGGTAATTTCCCTTTATGGTATCAATGCTTAGATATCACTTTGATTAAAGGAGTTTTCAGAAGAGCTTTCAGAAGATCTTGAAGAACACTCAAAGAAATGGTCTCTCGCAGATCATCATATTCTTTGGTTTCTGCAGACGGTGAACTTGGTTTGCGCTGATTACTTCGTTTTTTAGATATAATAGTATAGATATATAGCAGTTACAACTGAAGAAATACTCGCAAAGTAATTAAATTTTAAGTGAATTAGCTTTGTCAAGCAGAGCGAAAAAACACACAACCGCCATCTTCGCTGACCGCTGACAAACTATTTGTCTTCCTTTACCTCCTTTTCTTTCTCTCTTAAACACTTTATTTTTTAATTAATCATAACTAAATTATTTCATTAATGCTATTTATCATCTTCTACATGTAATTTGTATATATTTATATGTATTCTATTTTTTTTTTTCTGACACCTCTATAAAATTAATGTTTGTGAGAGTTTAAATTGAAATTGAATTGAATTGAATTGAGTCCAATCACGGTATTTTGAGTTATTTTGGCCACGTACAAAATTACCTTTAAATTGAAGAAAACCTTAAAATAGTAGTTTACTAAGATAGAAAAACACCAAAGAGATAATAATAAACCATAAAGGAACAAGGATTGTTAAGGATGGAGAAGATTTACACGGACTGCAAACGACGAACTTAAAAACCGCGACGTAACTCCTTTAAGCCACCTTAGCAGCTCTTGAGGAAAGAACTGCCAAGAGGGCTGCTCGCAAGCTAGATTAGACAAAAATGAGCAAGTGGTGTGTGAGATGAAATTGGGTATGAGCGACGTAGAAATGTGTGAAAAAAACGTTGCGCAAAAAAAAAAAAACCCAGAACATCCCCCAATTCTGTTCCTGGTGTATTTAACCCCGCGTTAGACTATGAGCAGTCTCTCTTTTGCTCGAAAATCCGTGGGGAAGAACACAAAACAAGTGAGCAGTCGTGAGCGTGCGAGCGTGATATGCGAAGCCGTGAGCCGCAAGTTCCGCGCTACTTGCGGCTCGCGCGATCGCCGCTCACAGTCACGATCGCACGCTCACTTGTATTGCGTACCTCCCCACGGATTTTCGAGGAAAACAGAGACCGTTCCCAGTCTAACCCCGAGTTGAAAAAGGAAATGATCTGCTGAAACGATCACGGTGTTTATTCTTGTTTTCTAGCAAAGGTTTCTGTGTGGGAGCAAGAACAACAACACTTTTTTAGAAACACCCACCACTATAAACCAACTAGTTAAAGGTAGACCAGGGCCAATGAAATGACAATGCAGAGGCCAAACGATGCGAGGATTGAGTTTGCATGTGGTTCTTTGTCTATGAAGCACGCTAAGCAGTCAGAGAATTGACAGACTAAACAAAAGAAGTAAAACACTTACCGTAGAAAAGACAAGCGGTAGAGACGGACATATTCCAATGATTAAATACAACGCTGTCTCCACCGTCTTGTATCTAAAAGACAAGAAACAAATGACCTCAAAAAAAAAATAATAATGATAATAACAATAATAATAATAATAATAATAATAATAATAATAATAATAATAAATAGCACTGAAAGTATGTTGAGACTGGTTTCCCAAGATTGGTTGTTTTAAGGCAAAGGGTAAGCGCGGTAAAATTCAAAGGAATCAGAGTATTACCACCTTGTAATTCAAGAAAACGCGTCTCGGCGATGCCACTCATTTATCTTCGTTTCATTCCTTTCTTTTGTGGCGACTTAAAGGAGTTACGTCACGTTTTTGTGTATCTTGTAAAGTTTAGCCTACGTTTTTCAAGTTCGCCGTTTGCAATCCGTGTTAATCTTCTCTATCCTTGACCATCCTTGTTCCTTTATGATTTATTATTATCTCTTTAGTGTTTTTCTATCTTAGAAAACCACTATTTTCAGGTTTCCGTCGTTCAATTTAAAGGTAATTTTGTACGTGGACAAAATAACTCAGACTGCCGTGACTGAGCTCCTTTGAAACTCGAGCACACGATCCTTAATTACACTCCATTACAGTTCTTGTTAATTCGACTCCTTAAAAGCCCCGGCCAAACGGGCGCAACATTTCAACGCAAGATATCGCAACATTGTTGGCCCAGCAGTTGCAAGCCCCGGCCAAACGATCGCAACATTTCACGCAAGCTATCGCACCATTGTTGGCCCAGTGTTTGCAAGCCCCGGCCAAACGATCGCAACATTTCGACGCAACATATCACAACATTGTTCGGGGCAACATGCGTGCGTTTGGTCACCCTGTTGCGAGGTGTTGCGACATGTTGGGTGTTGCAAATCGAACTAGTGCGCATGCCCTGGCGCAACATTGTTGCACGAACCTGGCCAAACGCATACGATATCATGCAACATCCATAAATGTTGCATGAAAAATTTGAACAGTTTCAAATTTGAGCCAGCAACACCAAACCTGTCGCAACACATCGCAACACATCACAATAGGGTGGCCAAACGCGCGCGACATGTTGGGCCCAACAATGTTGCGATATGTTGCGTTGAAATGTTGCGATCGTTTGGCCGGGGCTGAGATCAACTGAGAATAACAGTCGATGTGAGTCCAACCATAGGTATCGCAAGCTCACTGCGTCAGTTAAATTAAATACGTGAAGCTAGAAATAGAAATGCCAAAAAAACGTCTTCCTTTATTTTGTCATTTTCCTTTGAGTATTGCTAATGTTGCTGACGAGTTTAAGGCAGTTTTATTAAGCAATTTTAGCGAGTTTCAACTGCATCGTTTTCTTTTCCACAGTACATAGTGAAGCTAAAAATAACTAAAATCGCTCTAAAACGGCCTAAAACTTCACCAGCAGCATGAGTAATAAAAAAGCTGAGGAAGCAGGGGAAGACAATTTCATTGTATGTCATTTAAGATGTGTCTATTATTTATCGTGGTGCAAGGTAAGACGATGAATTTTACTCGTTTGTCTCAAGATGGAGGCACTTTGAGTTAGTCCCAAAGTGACTCCATCGTGAGACAAACGAGTAAAATCCATCTGTCCAATTTCACTGTATTTAAGGATGTTCGCGTGAAAATTTTCCGACATTGATTGTTTTCTGAGAAAAAAAAATGGGGGGTCACCGACTTAATTCGTTTTGGAGAGAACATGCCCGGAAGAACACCCTAAATCTGAAAAAATCGCGCTTCGTTAGCGAATAAAGCCACAGTGTCTGAAAGCCCCAAAATATTGCAATTTGATCTTAGAAGTGAAATGTTTTCTGCCAAATATTGTTTAAGTAAACCTATTAAGTGAATTTAGTCAACTGGTGTGGTTCCTTAAAGAAGAAGAACAACAACAACTTCCCACGTTGATTTTTAGTTCATTTTTGGACAATGTGGAGATAATAGGGTCACCGAACGTCCAAGATCGTTAAATCCAGGCAAAGATATAGCAATGGCCATCTGCCCTATCATTGTTCATTTTATTACTTAGCGCACGCTCTCATGGATGACGTGGCGTGTGAATTTGCGTGCGCGGTAAGGATGCGCAGAAACAATTGGCGCGAACTTCCTTAACGTCTTTCTAGCTGCGTTTTCACTTTCCCATGCAAAGCTTGGAGTGTGTCTGTGGCTTGATCAAATGCCAATTATATATAGACAAGGACAGCCTGGCCCCGTCCACGCTACGCTTGGAAATTTGAAAACGCAGCTTTATTTCTCCGGTTAGGCCTACCGTCCAAACTAATCCGTCAAGAGAACGGAGCTTTTCCAAAAACGCTCTTCAAACCGGGGGAATTTGAAAACGTCGGCCTTGTGTTTCAGTGCGGACTGAACACATTTTGAAAACGGAGCTTTTCGAAAACGACGAAGTCACGTGATTTCTCTGCCCGAGCTTTCCTCAAACATGTATCCAAAATGACCGCTGATTGCTGTGTGTTCAAAATTCTCCAGGCGTAGTGTGGACGGAAAAGATTTGAAACGTTTTCAGAGTGAAAGCGCTGTTTTCAAATTTCTCCCGCGTAGTGCGCACGGACCTAAGAAAACTCTTGACCAAACTCTGATCGACTCTCACTTTCGTTTCATTCTATCTTTACAGTTACCTTTCATGAAACATGTATGAATAAATAGTGCCAGTGACGGCCAAACACCACAACAGCCATGTAAAAAGATCACCAAATTTACCAGCATCTCTCAACACTAACCTGAAAATTAAGAATATTGACTTACTACAAAAAAATCACCAAACCCGTGGAATAGGCTAGAATTTTTGTGTAGAGACCATTCCCACGTTTTTACCCTCTCACATTCCTTTGTGTTGCTGGGAGTTGACCATAAGCGAAGTTTAAACTTAGGGTGGGGAAAGGGAAAAAGGTGGATAAATGTGTTACTAAAAATATTTTAACGCATTTTTCTGCTTCCCTTTCCCCACTTTTAGGTTGAATTCGTGTCTCGTATCGATCACGGCACTTCACTGACAGTCAACTCACAACAACATGAAGGAATGCGGGCGGGTCTGTAAAAGAAGTGGGAGTGGTCATTGTACAAAAATTTGAGTGGTCCATCACATCCAGAGACTTTTCTTTGCCCCTTTTTCTAAGTTTCAAAATTATTTTCCTATGATACATAGAGGCTTGTTGCTCCTTTATAAAAGGCACACCATTTATTTCAGACTCGAACAACTCAAAATAAAACATATAATTTAGGACAGGACTGCTTTTACCAGGGGAAACCCCCAACCCCTGTCCCTTTTTCTCAGGCCACACCCAAGGTATATCAGTACTAAGGGACCGTTCATTTTTTATAAGGTAGGGGGGGCTGGTGGGATTTTGGGGGGGGGGCCATGCGAAAAAAATGGCTTTCGAGGGGGGGCCATCCCAAAAAAATAAGGGGAAAAGGGGGGGTCACGTGAAATATTTTAGTAAAACTTTAAAATGGCATAATGTTTGAATATCAAAAAAATTGCTATAGAATAAACATAGAAGGCAGGATATAAATTTATTACAAACTTTCCTTCTGCTTTAAAAAAACGTTTGGCGACAAAAAGTATTTGTAGCTACTGAAAAGAAGTATTTAACACTGTTATTTTCTAATGCAACTTTCACTGGCACTCATCTTCATCTTCGCTGTCGTCGAGTTCTTCGTCGCCGCTTGTGCTGCTATGGGAGTCTCTTTCACCAATGCTGCAAGAAGCAGCAATGCTTTCCGTCAGAGTGTACTCTTCAGGGTACATGAAGGTGTAAACATAATCTCTGACTTCCCGCTCAAGGTTGGTGGTGATTCTGCTTCTTGCAGCATTGGTGAAATAATTCCCTTCCAAGAGCTGTGCGATGTATGGCCCATCTCTTCCAAATATCGACGTGGCAACATCGTCAACTGTAAGACACTCTTCCGGGACGGCCGTTCTAGGAGGGTACACAAGGCATTGTGGAAGATCATTTCCTAGCGGGTTTCCAACACAGATTCCATAGACTCGTTGGACGTTGTTTTCAGTCCGCTTCCTCTTTCTTTCATTTGACTTTCTGCAGTTTTCTTTTTTCCTTCTCCTTTTGTTGATGTGCTGTTTGAGTATGCCTTTGAATATGCTGTTATAATTGCTCTTCTTATTTTCTAGTGCTTCCATGTCCTGCGTGACCTTCGTCAACTTAGCTTCTGTACATTTGATCTGTTTTACATTAAAACTGTGGGCAAATTCTTCGCCCTGCTTTAAAGCAAGCCCACTGGACTGAAAGAGTGTGGAATCGTGTTCCTTTACATCTTTCAATATGACATTCAACTTTTCCACCATTGCTCTGTGCTCTTTGATGGAGAAGTTCAGTTTTCTTCCATCACTGGGCTTCAACTGGTACCCTTGCATGGAAAACTCACTCGCCCTTTCTGAACAGCCATCCGCACCTAGAAAAATTGCTTCTTTTGCATGTAAGATGTCAAACTGCCTGGATCGTTCAGCTGTAAACCTTTTCTTAAACGACTCGTCGCTTTCGCCATTATTGCGCATTTTGGAATGAGCCTCTTTCATGATGCTCATGTAGTAATGCGCTCTTTCCCCGATTGGATTAACAATATAAAGAAGAAAGAGCATGGAAGTGGCAGGCTGGTTTTATCTGACCCAGAGAGCGTTGCTCTATTTGCAGATAAGTTTATTGTCAAATCGAAGTTTGTGGTGGATTATCTTCAGCATCTTGAAGTGCTGGAATTTAAAAGGAAAAAGAGAGCAGAAGAAAAGGCAAAGTTAAGTAGGGACGCAAAAGATAAATCTTATGAGGATTATCCTTGGACTGAGTTGTGCGATGATCTAACCAAGCTTAAAAAGCTACGTGTTCCAGAACTAAACAAGTACTCAAACCACCACGGGCTGAAGCAGCATTTGAAAAGCAGCAAGAGTGAGAAAGTAAAGGCAATTGTAAGACATTCATGCTTGCAGCAGAAGAGTCCTCTCAGAGCTGGCCAACCAACACTGAGAAATGTCAGGACATTGACACAAAATGACAACAGGGCAAGTGCTGACAGCAGTGAAACGGATGAAGATGACTCAAGTGACGTCATTCTTGCATTCATCAATTCAGATGAGGAAGATGCCAATGAGAGGCCAAATGCCACACGCTCAGGGCGAGCCATAACTAGGAGATCCGAAATTGACTTCTCTTTCTTTTGATTTGTTTTTTAAACAACAGCTCTCTGTCGTATAGAGATTGTAAATATTGTCTTCATAGTGAGCACAATAACGTGAAATAGGGGGATAAAAGAGAAATATTAAAAAAGTTGAAATCTAAATATTGTTTGTTCAATTTTTTTTTTTTGGGGGGGGGGTCATCCCAAAAAATGACCGCTATAAGGGGGGGCCATGTGAAAAAATTGGTAAGCTGAGGGGGGGTCATGCGATTTTTAAATGGTGCTTCCCAAATCCCACCAGCCCCCCCTCCCTCATAAAAAATGAACGGTCCCTAAGGTTACATACGATGAGGCAAGGCATCGGCAAATGCTTTGATTATGTTCTCTGATGAGCAACAAAGAACGAGAAGGGGCTTGAGTTAAAAAAAAAAACACTAAATAGCAAGACTTCAATGGCAATAAACTCACCATGGCATATATGAGGCTGCAATGAAAAAATAAATAATACCACGATCGCTTAAATGGAGGAAAAATCTCAGGGACCTGAAAGAAATATTATCAATATACAGAATACAGTCAATATGTAACACTTAACACTGTAAGTGTAATGAGAAAGTCAGTTGTATACATTACAGTATAAAAGCATAGATGTAACAGTGCTAAATTAGGTATTATGGCCAGTGATATTTCACATTTGGTTCAGGTTGATCAAGGTTCATTGTTTTGTAGCACAGTAAATGGAGAAACCATAAAAAATTCATTCACCCTTCATAATACCTTTTGCCATGTTTCCATACACTTAGTTTATGCTTCTTTAGGACAACCTTTGCAAAATAGTTGGACAAGACGAATGTGATGAAAAACAAAACCTTTATCAGAACATTTCTGTTCCAGCAACAACCATCTCTTACCCCAGGGCCATTTCGAAGACTTTTCACTTTTTGATCTGTGGGTCAGTACTTGAAACATTTTAAAAAAATTTATTTTGTTTCATCGAGAGTCTTTTTGCATCCTAGGGGTGGTGAATATGGTAACTGCAAGACTAGCATTTCTCCTTAGTTTTCAGCCCAAGAAATATTGACTTTTAGTTCTTAAATTGCTGGATGGAGACTTCAAAGCATTTAAAATCCAAGGACAAGACATCCAGATTCTAAGACATTCAGACGCAATTTTTAAACAAACAAATCAGACTTTCTGAACCTTGCAAAAATTCAAGGCTCCAAGAGAGCTTTAAGAAAAAATTGAAACTGCAACACACGTATGCTAAAAGAACGAAGCTGTTTGACCCATAAAATTCGATGAAAATTATGAGAGACTCCTTGTTCATGAAGGACCATCGCCACCCCTAATCCTACAGATGTGCATCTAGCAGCCAGGGCTGTATTAAAGGCTGTAACTCGTTATACTAACACCTGATATGGCTGAGAATGCTTGATTTTATATTGATGCTACTGGTGAAATTGCCCGTTTTTAATACAATTCACCCACAAGTTTGTTACAGGTGTGGAGAACAAGGCTACAGGTGACTGAAAACTTAACGATAGCCCGGGCATCATAGGTTTGTAATGTGTGCAGAGAGATAGATCTTATTATATTCATAACATATTGAATGTTTACTAGCAAACATTTTGATATCAAAGTCTGCAAGTCATTGTATCTCACCTGGCTTTACCAGTAAGGCTGACAGCATGAAACAAAGTTGATATCAGGAAAATTAGAATAAAGGCAACTCCGTAAACTAAGGCAATTAGTCGATGGCTTGCTGACAGCATTTGAGAATTTTGGTGGAGTAGATACATTGCATAAACAGCTGGCAACACAAAGAACTGAAACAAAGGCACCAAAGATGAAAATTAACATGGCAATAGCTAATACCTGCATTTTGATGTGCCATCAAAATTAACTTCTGAGAGTGAAGAGAAAACTGACAAAATTTTTAGCAACACCATATAAGCAGTATCATGGTAGAGGGATATGTGGGTCAAGTCAAGTTTTAACTTTTGCACAAAAATCACGTTACTTTCAGCAATATAATTTGTCAAAAGTCAGATTTAGTGCTTTATTCTTGAAGCTAGACTAAGTGACATTTTGAACATTGCTTAGACTATGAGATATGGATTCAGGTTAATTGTAACTAGAACCCTGTTGTCATCTTTGTCGCATCATAGACTGAATTCTAACATAGTTTCAGGGGCTCGAACACCCCCCCCCCCCCCCCTCTGCATTTCATTAAACCATGAGTTTCTGGACTCTCCATGTTGTGTTGTTGGCTTTGTAGTTTCTTCTTAAACTAATTCACTCACTTTTCTAATTGACATAATTAATGGACTTAGGGCCTGTTCACAAGGAGTGAAGGTTACCCTGGCAAGTGGCTTACCCTAGCACTCACACATTTCCTCTTCTTTTCTCTGTCGTGTTTACAAGGTAGCTAGGGTTACCCGGGTAGGCAGATTACCCTATCTGCCTCCTAGATTTACCCTTGCAGGCAGGTTACCTTTTTCCCTTGCAAACACTCCAGGTAGAGTTAACCCGCCTACCCAGGTTAACTTTCTACTTGTTTCCAGACCCTTTGAGTGTAACCGCGTATTAAGTTGTCCTGCCTATTAAGTTGTAGGGTTACCCTATCTGTGAAATTTTGCTTGCAAACCCGGGCTATCTTTTGCCCTCCAGCTAGGGTTAACCCACCTGCTAGGGTATCCCTCCCTCCTTGTAAACAGGCCCTTAGTTTGGTGTCTTTAAATTTGTTTTTTGTTTGTTTGCTTATTGGCTTGTTTCATTATTGGTAAAACTTATCATTCCAAAAGGTCCCCCTCCACTCCAGAGATTGCTGTTAAGTTTCCTACTTTAAAGTTTTGATTTTTGACCCCAACTCCCCACCCCATAGAATTTCCAATTAGCTTCCTTGGGGTGGGTACGGGTATTTTCTGGCACTGCACATTAGAAAATTAAATTCAATGAAGCCTGGTTCTCATATCCCGCCAACCCACTTGTGATGTAGTTCGCTGTTGCAACTGACAATGTTCGGCGATCTGTTTGAGTGGGTCCCTCATGCATCTGCGATAGATCACCGACGTACTCAAATTTCTGAAATTTGCACAAAATACAAATCAAATTGGTGCAATTTTCGACCATTCCACCTGTAAATATGGATCGAATCGTCTTACTGGAGTACGTTACATTTGCAGATGATGTTCATATAAAATATTTTCATCGCCAACAATCGCCGACTTCCACTGGCTTGTCTGCGAAGTTGAACTTAGCTCAACTTCGCAGACAGGCGGTCAATGCCTGGGACAGATTGTAATTCGGCAATAAATGTTCACATATGCCGTAATGGTGACCCAGGCTGTGCCAGCAGCTATGTCCCAGGTATGTCGGCAGCATATGAGAACCAGGCTTGACTCTAAACTCAGATGTGTAATTATTCTTACTCCATGAGTGATGATGTTCGCTGTCTGTTCTACTGTTGTTGGTTGGTACGCTTCATTCTTTTTGGCAGGAGGATTCATCAATCTGCGAATTATTATCGTAAAAGGCATACTTAGACATTTAAGTGGAGACAAACGAGCTGGGATCTCATAGCAGCGGTATTTATTCTGGACAAACGCACTAGTTATCCACGTGCTTTTAGTTGGTTCATCCATATATAAATAAGGAAATGTAATGGTACAAGTGGTACATGGGACACACACACAGACAAAATTAGTATGGGTAATCAAATGGTGATGAGTGAAAATAAGAAATAATTTCATGCGCATATTTTCCTAATTTCATGAGTGTATCATTTGACTATAAAACAAATTATGATTACATCATTTGATTACCTTTTAATATTATGGGCAGTGGCAGATCCAGACCTTGACCTAAGGGGGGGGGGGGGGTTGTTTTGCTTGCCCTGCCGGCTTTTCTTTCTTCTGTGATTTCTTCTTTTTTTACCCAAAGTAAGGGGGGGGGGGCCAGGGGGCCTGGGCCCCTCCCCTAGATCCGCCACTGGTGGGTGACAAATTACACTTACAATTGTGGGTTTTTGACTGGTTGATTGTATTAAGAAATTTCACGCCAAACATTGCCATAGCAATTTTTAAATTTCATTTGAGAAATAATATTAATTTACACAAAATTTAGGAGTAATTTGTCACCCACGATATTTATACTGAAAAATCTCACCTCTATCTCCACATAATTTTGTTTTGGCTTCGCCTCACTACAAAATTTTCAAAGGAAAATTTCCTGCTAGAGTTATCAGCTTGCTTTCCATTGTGTCATAAAGAGTGGAAGCAAAAGGGCTAACACTGAATGAAAGAATCAGCCTCAGTTATAACGTTTATTATAGCTTGCATATGCGCCGATTCCCTCTAACATGATTTTATGGTTCTGCTAGGACACATTTATCTTAAGTTACCAGCGCGAAAAATTGTAAAAAAAAAACTGAATCAAAATATCAGACTAACAACCATTTGCTGAGAAATCCTTGGCTAAAAATCAAATTAAATTACAATAATTTAATGCAGACATGCTGAGGTTAATAATTAAAGAATTGACATTTGCAGAAGAGACCGGTTTACCTTGAGCAGCTGAAGCAACTCATTATTATTGAAATCAGTGGTCTGTAACAGGAAGAAATCTTGTCTTCTTTTCCCAGAGATCAGCTGAATTAAACTAGTACGTACGGTTACACAAACTGACGATTTCGATCTGTTGTGACTATTCTCAGCTCAGCTGTGCATGTGGAACATCAGAAAATTACCTCATGCCAGGATGCCGGTGACAACCAACTTTCACAGAGAATCTAGCTTCGTCAAGTCATGTTGTCGCGATTTTAACTTTCAAAGCAATTCACAGTGTCTTCCGACAATTCAAGATTTGACCTTATTTGACCTAAGAAAAATTATTTCTCGTATAATTCAAAGATATCATCAGAGCTCAGTCGGATTTGCAGCACAGCGACCGGAACAGCGACACTAACTTGACAAAACACCCCGTCCCTACCCGAGACAAAACCGTTGTAACGTCCTTTGCGGTCGTGCTAAATTCATCAACAGATGAAATTGACCGACCAGTGAGAACGAAAGTGGCTCGATTATTTTAAACAAATTTAATCTCAAGAGATGCTGTAAGCGACAAAATCTATCTGGAATGACGGCTGTAGACCTCAAGGAACAAGGAAATCGTCTTTTTAGTGGCAGGCATTACGATGACGCAGCCCAGTGCTACACAAAAGCTATTGTAAGTAAAATGTGAAATGAGACGTTGAAGAATGTCTGTGAGCTCATGGCACAGTAGACTGTTCACTGTTGGAAAAGCGGTGTTTTCTTTAATTCTTCAAACGGCTCAACCTTTTCATGTTTACAATGATGTTGTCTATTTGCGCTTAGCTAAACTAGCCTAAGGCAATATATGGTTATGACATTACACTGTGGCTTGTTTTCAAATTTAAAAATTTCCCTCTTTTAATATTCTCCATTCTTTGCATATTTCATCGTGGATTTACCTTAACTCAGAACTAAATTTCATGGCACTTTTTATTTTTGAATTAAACAGTCTACATTTATGTAAACCTTATACAGTAATTGGCTGAGGCCATATGTCATCATTTGACAAAATTCTCAGTTTGATTCATCACAAGCAGTGCAATTGAAATCCCAGAAATATTGTACTGAGTTTGTGTGCCCATAACCTAATTACAGGGTCATATATTCCCATATAACACTAAAAAAAATGAATCTGTTCTGATTGGATGAGAGCAGTGCAATAAATCACAAATGTTATTGTTAGCCCTCTAATAATATACATGAAAAAATTACTCAATTCTGATTGGCTGAGAGCAGTGCAGTTCAAGTGTAACACCAGTGCTAAAAGTATAACACCAGTGCAAATTACACATCATAATTCTGGATTATGATTAGCTGAAAGACAATAGGAAATTTTCCAAGCCAATGATATTTCGTAAAATGATGACAAAAATTTTGTGTGGAAACTTTGAAAAAAGTTTTCTCAATTGCGAAAAAATGTCTTCAAGAAAGGTCTTCCGGCACTTGCTCCACGCAAATTTTTTCATGTTTATATTATTAATAAGTAATCATATGGTTTTTCTCATTCAATTTGGGATTAATTTGCACTTGTGAGTTTTTCAAAATCTGAAATTGCAGTCACCGAAGTGGCTCATGCAATTTCAACTTTTTGAAAAACTCACTCGTGCAAATTAACTCCAAATTGAACTCGAAACCATATGATTACCTACACATACTCTCCATAGTAGGTACAACATGATTGACTACTGGTTTTTGGGAGAAATGGATCTATGAAAGCAGCCTTCTCCTGATTTAGCCCTAATCACAGACAGTCCAAAAAGCTAATTTTGTGTAGTCTGAGAAGCGTATCACCTTAAGGTGATAAGCTTCTGGTAGACTATACTGGTGGTTGCCAAGACTGTCTCAGTGTCATATGCAGGATATTCATAAATCTGGTAGTCATAACACATCCAACTCACAAGGGCAATGTTTCATTGCATTTCTCAAAACTAAGAAGGGGTTGGAAATACAACACAAATAAGGTGACTAGTGATTAGTTTTCCATGATAATGAACTTTGAGATGTTAACTTTGTATATGCAATCTAAATTATACTGTACTGTCTTGAGTCTTTGATATATTTTTCTAAAACTCATTATTTTAAATCAATCAGTTTACGCAAAAGAAGTCATGACTGTGACAGTGTTTTGATATCTGATCTGAATGAGCATAGATTTGATTTTGAATGATTTTAATTTCTCCATTTTCTCCTCTCTTAAGATATATCAAACATTAAAGACGATGTTTGACCACCTTTCCTATGCATCATATTTTCAGCTCTTCTCAGTTTTTGTGTCTAACATATATAAGATTTATGATGTCCTTTTTTAATTTCTTTTTAGATCAAGAATCCAACAGTTCCTACATACTTCACCAATCGTGCTTTGTGTCACCTCAAACTGAAGAAATGGGCACAAGCCATTACTGATTGTCGTCGAGCCATAGAGCTTGACCCAAACCTTGTCAAGGCTCACTTTTTTCTTGGACAGGCACTCTTAGAACAAGAGAATTATGATGAGGCCCTTGCAAGCTTGAAAAGAGGTAAAGAAAATGTGATGTAGGACATACAAGTTTTTCATTTAACTTTACTAACTGTTTTATCAAATAATGCTATGTTATGTACTTTCCTTTATGTAAACCGCTGCTGGTCAGAGGACATTTCGATACAGAATAAAGAGTAAACTTATGGAATTCATTCGATAAGGAATTCATTAGATAAAGACTTAAAACTGTGCAAAGGTTCAGTAAACTTTAAGAAAAATCTTAAAGCAAAGATGCTTGACAAGGTTTTGAAACAAGAATAGTGTTGTTTTTATTGTATTTTTATTGTATTTGTCTTGTTCACTGAAAAACCTATTTTTGGGAGTGTGTAATAAAGTTTCATTCATTCATTTCATAATTTCATACTTAAACCTCATTCTGTTAATTAAATATTTTAACGAAATTATCAAGTTAAGAATAAATGTTTACAATGAACAGCACAATTCTGAAATAAGATGTTCTCCTGGTTGATACAGAATTTAAATCTTTTGTAGATGATAAATTAGTGCAGTGTAGTTACAGTGTACATGTACATTGTAATTCATTTGGTTTTTATCACCAGCTTATGATTTAGCCAAAGAACAGAAACTTAACTTTGGAGATGACATAGCAAGTACTGTTCGCCTGGCAAAGAAGAAGGTTAGCAGTACTTATTTTGCAACAAAGCTGTTATTAATTAAATATGCATGAATGTATTTTAATTTTTAATCTGTTTTTTATGGTCGATGAATCACTTGAGAGCTGTCATATTCAGTAAGTATTTATTCTCGTGGTTTAGTCCCTTATTGCCACCAGTAATTTTATTAATTTCTTTCAATTTAAGGCATAAAAATTTCAATCCAAGAGTCACTTCTACCATTCTGAAACTGGACATACGTTTCTCCCTGAATTTGTATCATGGCAGAAAATCACAAGTTATCTGATGATATAATATTCATATTGACACCATTGCAGATGCAAATTGATGTAAATGTTTGATTCTATTAAAATATCTTTCATTATTATTTGCAGAGATTTAGTGTTGCAGAAGAAAGAAGAATTAGTCAGGAAATAGAATTGCAGTCATATCTAAACAGTTTAATTATTGACGAAAAGAAAAGGTAACTTTACTATTGCTTTTTCTATGGCTGCCCACCTCTTAAAGGTGCATTTCATATTCATGATTGCTTATCTACTTTCTCAGTGGTTGATATGGTTACTTATTTACTTTCAGGCAGGTTAAAGCTGCAGGAAAAGATCCAGATGAAGAAGAACTTGATAAAATTGAATTGGAATGTGTAAGGAAAACTGTTCTTTGCATAATAGACATGAATGTTTTTTCTCAAAACAATCCTAAAAATCAGCTGAACCAAGTGGCCCATCAGGCTGGAGCTTATCCCAGTTTCTGAAGTATGAAGTGACTAGGAGTATCTCTACTCCCTCCTGGATGGGATGCCCTTCCATTGTAGGGTTACCCCCAGCATTAAGTTTGCCGGTACCCATTTATACACCTGGGTGGAAAAGGCCAGGACTCAAAACATTCCATCTGGAGACGAGCGCACTTACCATGAGGCCACCACGTCTCCTAAATCAACTGTTAAATTTCTTAAAGAATCTTTGTTTAGAACATTGTAATAATACAACTCCTTCTTGTAGGATCGAAGATTATCAGAAGTAAATGGCCTGTTTAAAGAGGTTGATAAAAGGAGAAAGGTGAGAACACGTCATATATTATAAAGCATTCTTAGTGGAGCCAAATCAATCACAGGTAAAATTGTGACTGACTAGAGCAGCAGGTGCAGATCCATACCAGTTTCCACCATCTTATAGAAATCAGTTAGATTTTTCAGAATGACTCAGAAACCTAGGAAAATGGACTTCAGGGAGTTAAAATACAAAACGTTTTCTGTGGAGCATGGCCCTGGACCCCTCTAGAAGTTTGCACCTTCAGCGCTCATTGTTTCAGAAACTGGTTACCATATATCCTAGATCCGTGCCAGAGCAGTCTTTCCTGATTGTTGTTAATAATATTATTATTACATTGACTAAGTTAGTTCAGAGAGCCAATAACTAAAACCAACCAATCAGATTGCTCCATTGCCGGTCCAATATTCTCTAATTATTGGACAGGGCACTGTCCTGAATGATCTCACAAGATCACTCTTGAATAATTTGTAGTAGTGTAATAGCTGGCATTTCTGAAAGAACTTGCTTTCACATGCAAGATTACTTTTCTCTTCCTTCTGACTCTCTTTCCCTGCTGTTTTTTTCTAAATATCAGACATGAGTATACACCCAGTCGGCTCCCAATCAGAATTGTACACTTGAACTTTGAGATGTTTTCTTGTCTGTGATCTCAGTATATTTTCTTCACTGCCCTCCCCCCCTCACCCTGAGAGATGTAGTCATTTCTTCAGGGGGGATCACTGAGCAAACAAATTGAGATGTTAGTTAATTGAAGAAATCACACGTTGCACATTGTTACCATTTTGTTTTCTTGCAGAAGAGGGAGGTTCCAGATTATCTTTGTGGACGGATCAGTTTTGAACTCATGAAAGATCCTGTTATTACACCCAGTGGAATCACGTATCTTTGTCTGTAGCAAAATTCTTTTTCCGAGATTTGATGGAAATGAAAGTGGTGTTGTAAACATACATTGTTTTGCTACAGAATATATCCATACTCCAGCTGCAGAGTTGTTGTTGTTGTTTTGTGGGGGGGGGGGGGGGGGGGTTACTTTTCTTATTTCTTTAGTGGTATATGTTTTTTTTATTTCTTAACTTTCAATAGCTATGATCGTAAACATATTGAGGAACATCTGCAGGTAAGCCACGTGGGGTTTCTGTTTGTTTTTTCACTGCCATTCAATGATAGTTACGAAGAGACTAAGGTCATGTGCTATTGGCATCACCCGTTTCTGGTTGATTGGGTTGGTCGGGTTTTTGCATGTTCTGTTGGGGAGAAACCGTTTTCAGTGGGTTTGGTTGATCAACTTTTTCAACCAGTCTCAAACCAGATTGAAACGGTTGAAAAAGCATTTGTGTGATTATGTCGTGTGATTATGTTGCGTGATTTTAGCTCGCGTAAGGGCTAGTCCCAGGAGTTACCCCGTTTCAACCAACAACGGTTGGAAAAGTGTTCTATTGAGAAACGTCAACCGTATCAAACCAAACCGGTTGTGGTTGAAACAGTTGATCCCAATAGAACACCAGCTAAGAGACATCTTGCCTCTCTAGAAAAATATGCCATCATGACAAATTTGCCGCTCAGGAGTGGTACCCTGTGGACACAAGCTGTTGTGGTTTTTATTTTATTTTCATTTGGTTCAGAATGTGATAATGAATAGGAGACATAAGAAACATGAGTATGGGCAAGTGAAACTTGTTTGAACCTGTTTAAGTAATTTGAAACAAAACTACACCAAAATGCTCAGGTTACCATTAATGTAAATTATCCAGTTCAACCTGTATTAAATGGCCACCCTCAGGGAAATGGATAGTGGTCACTTAAAAGCGGTTGGTTGCTTAATAGAGGTAAAAACAATAGAAAAGCCCTCATCGGGACCTTGATTACTGGCCACCTAATAGGGGTGGCCATATAATATGGGTTGGACTGTATGTCTTTTGGTTAGGACTTTTTTCAATCTTGTAGCCTTAACAAAGTGCAGCCACCTCTCGCCTCTCGGCCATTTTGGCGTCTTGCAAGAAGTTCCCTCTCGCGAGAAGTGCTCCCTCACGAGAAGTGCTCTCTCGAGAGAAGTGCTTTCTCCTGAGTAGATTTCTTTCACAAAACAACAAACTTGCTGTTAGCGATGAGAGGCGGCTCTTTTTGGCAGGAGGGTATCACTGTGGAAGAAATCATTACTCTATTGAATTTTAAAAATAAAAATACCCATCTATTTAGTATCCATGGTAACAACACTCTCTTCCCATACCAAATTCTTCCCTCATTGGAGAGCCTGCTGACGTTCAACCCAGCGGGTACTTAAGTCGAGACTGGGTATGCAGATTCGAGTTAGGTCTCACAAGTGTGGTTCCTAGGTTTGGAATTTTCCCGCACGAGTAACAACCAATCAGAGAGGCCACACTAATCTGTAGAGCTACGTGGACTACGTCATCAGTTTTCTTGGCTGTTACTTGGAAATCTCTTGAATGGGGTGGGGAGGTGGGGGGGAGATATTGATGATGTGATTATGATGTGTTGTTTGTTTGTTTGTTTCTCAGCGTGTTGGCCACTTTGATCCAGTGACAAGAACAGACTTGAAACAAGAGCAGTTGACTCCCAATCTTGTCATGAAAGAAGTAATCGATGCGTTCATCACGGAAAACGAATGGGTCGTGGAAGAATACTAAAAACCATAATACTATGTAAATACAAGAGAAATATATTCACACAATTATTTTGATATCAAATACGCAATAATTACGCTTAGTCAACTGTGGCGGTGACGAACGTAGCTTTATTTATATTCGCCACTTTAGAAGTGTGAAGAAAGCTGGGGAGAGCCTCAACGCAAAGTCACATGGGACAAGGTGAGACTCGCCCCAGATTTCTTCCAAAGGCTTAAGTTGCTTTTCTTTTCGGTGCTTGTTTTTAAGAGGTTTCAATGTGAATAAAACTGTTGAATTTTTGCCATTTTCGTTTGCACTTGTTTATAAACCTGTTAATATATTACAGATCAAATGCAATGCGACATTAGTCAGCTGGCGCGAGTCCAGAGAACCTTAGCGGGGTCGTCACGCAATGCTTCTTCCAACTAGCGTTGCGTGACAACCCAAAAACGGCTGCGAGTAGACTACCTTATGCGAGGTCTAGAACCAAAACCTTACGTGGTCTGGGAATACCGAGAAAATTCGAAACATTTTGGGTCATCAGGTTGCGCGCCGAAAAGTTCGTTAGAGCTACGAGCGGTTTCCGAAGATTTCTCGGCTGCAGATTTCGCACCTGTTGAATTCGTATTAAAACTTACAAATGGCCGCCACAATCAAGTCGCCTCGCTCTTAGAATTACTGGAAAGTCGACAAAAAAACTTCTTTTTTACCTCTTGAGAATAAAATATACAGCTGCTGTAACCTTAGTTTTTTTCAATATTTTGTGCACCATCTTGGACGTATTAGATTTTGTACCTTTGAGGAAGTCGTGGAATACCGTCATCTGAGTGAGCAGTTTTACGAGTCCTGAATTTATGTTTTATTGGACTCTGACATCAGGCTAGGGTCCCTGTAGCTAAGTAAGGAAAGTTTGTGTATTTGATAAAGGCAGTTGAGAGTTGGCAGTCTTTCGTCGATTCTCGTCAATAGTTTCTCGTTGGCTTATCAACAATAAAAAGGTATTTTTCTTTGATAGCCAAGGTAATAGACCATTTCCGAATTTCCTGTCGACTCTGCGTCAAAACGAGTCTTCGAGCGCAACCATTCATATGAAGATATGTTCCACCTACAGGTTCGTTTTCATGCAAATCAAACTCATTTTCATATGAAAGGTTTTTTGCACGAGGACTCGTTTTGAAACGGAGGCACAAGGTGACTCGTTCATGGAGTCTGAAGCTAAAAGCACAATTAAAGAAGAAACCATGGAGTTCGCGGATTTTTTTTCTGCTTGGAGAACATTCACAGTAAAACATGTCAGTTGCCCAAGATTTAAACCCGGCATTGGTGACGGGACAAGAACCGCGCCGGTTAGTCACATGTCTGGGGCGGACACAGGATTTTGGAGAAGGGGGTTTGAGATACGGAGGCACGGACCGAAGCGCCGACAGCGTTCCCCTGTAAGTGGGTCCGGGAGCATCCTACCCCAGAAAATTGTTTTAAATTGAGGTCCTCGAAAGTGGGATTTCCGGCATTCTGACGACAAGTCAGCGTGTTCATCAATGTCTCATTTCTTTTAATTTAGGGGGTTAGACTGAATACTCGAACCCCCGAACCCCCGAACTCCCCCACCCCCTAACCCCCTGAACGCACTGCCAGTTTCGTACCCAGATCTCAAACTGAGAGACTTGACTGTGGGGAGAAACGGGACTGAGTCGCGTTTCGAGCATCAGTACCAGTTTGTTTCATGCTAGTTCACTGTACTGGCCTCGTAATGGCAGTTCCGCTGTTCCTGTGGAGGGAGGCTGGGGGGCTACAAAAACCCCCGTCGAAGGTAAGGTTGCTGCTTAACGGTTTGCGTTTAATGAATCCAAGCGCCGGGAAAGAAACTAAATTAATGAATACATCAATTCACAAATTCATTCAGCTTTACATCAATCAACCAGCTGATGATGTTACTTAATGCTGCCTCGGGACATGATATTTCTCAGATTTAATTAATCATTCTTTTGTTGATGTTTAATTAAAGTAATTAATTTCAGTTGTATTCAATATTTTAAGGATGTCATTAACCCCTTCACTAATAGTATTTAATTAAAGAAATCAAACATTCTTGGAGTGTTCTTTAAATCTATAAACAAGCGCCATCAGACCAAAACAAACTATTTTCAGTGTCTCTGACTGAAGCCTTAGGGAATTCCCTTGACCAACAAGGATCGACAGCTGATCTGATTCAGCCGACAGAAATTTCCGGACGGTAGCCTTTGAAACAGACTCTCTAATAAATTCATAAAAAGTGTTGAAACGAGCGCAGTTTAGCGGGTAAGCTCATCTTCGAGATGGCATTTCGACCCTCTACTTCACAATGGCGCTTGTCTACGGGTCGTGTGAGAAAGATTTTAGTTATCAATCTGACGTCTTCAAACATTTTTAGGAGAGGGCTAGCTAATTATCTGTTCTTCAACAGTTCCACTCCGTTTAATTTAATGAAGTTTAACTAGACACGCTCTGCATCTCATATCTCACGTTTATTTACCAGTACAATTTTGTAGCCCAACGGCTGCAGCCGAATGGCTTACAAACTTGGTTATTTTACTTTCTAAAATCTTAATATGATAGCCACGTTTACTGATGAAAAGAAACACAGCTATACTAGCATAACCATAATAACTTTAAGTGGCGTTTAGCAATTTTCAATCATTTTACAGGTGGCTTTTATTTTCACCCTTTGAACGGGTGGGCTCTTTGAACACTAACTTAAAACTTGCGAAATACAATTTCACTGAGCTGTCGATATTTATACTTATAATTGTAAGTCCGCTCTACGTCTGCAATACAACAGTTAACAAAAACTGATATATTCTCCTGGGGAAAATTTGTAGTTAATGCACCACACTTCTTTCCGTTTGCTATAAAACTGGCTCGCGGTTCGTAAAAGACAGTCATTCTCCTCTTAAGAATAACTTGAATATTTTATTTTATAGATATTTATATTTTCTTTTCCTCTTTCAGAATAACCTCTAAGCATTTTGTTGTGACCATGAAGCCTAATGACAATAGATCAAACATCATCAAGAGAATTACTTACAATTTTTGATATTGTTCTGATGGCCTAAAACTGTTAGCTACTGTTGTCTTAGAGGGACCGTCATGTGAAGTTTTTATTTACAGAAATGAAGATGTATATGTATCCTATAGAGGCTGTGGTAACGGATGGCCGCATTGTTTCTACCGATTTTTTGAGATAAAATGACCCAAGTTCTATGTCACGTTTCTTTTTAGCAGAGGACGAGGGCATTATTTGTAACTTCTCCCGTCGGAACATATCATTATGGACTGCTAACAGTCTGTTTTTCTCTTAAAATCAGGCAGGGATTATGAGGCGAGCGGTTTCAGCCCAGAAGGGATTGGGACATGAGCGCGGCATGAACGCGGCACTGATAAACACTCGCCTGACCCTAAGAGAAGAGACTGGCTGCCAGCAGTCTTATATCTTTATAACCCAGTTAGTTCTGACTTGTTTCATTCGCTCCCTTGGTTCTATACCTGTTACTGAAAAGTGTTCACTTCTGTGACACTGTCTTAACGGTTCCTAACTTGGCAGTTTTTTCTTTCCTTGCGAAAAAAGCTGTACGATTTTTTGTGTGTTGATCTGAAAGCAAGCACTGCTTTGAACAACAGCTCAATGTAGGCGCTGTTTCACTACACGTCTGTTTCACGGTCTGGGTTTGGAATCAAGTTTTGTGACAAAGACACCCGATATGTGATAGAAGCGTCAAGAGGGCCCCTAGTCTCTTGGCAAAAATGCTTCCAGTTAAATTTCAAAATGTCCTTGAAGCGCTGTCGGAATTCGTCACTGACAAGGGAGTATATAATTGGATTGGCAGCGCTGTTGGTCAACAGTAAGACGGTGCAGATGTGGTACACGACCCAAATGTACTTCACTTTCGTGTAGTCTACGAAAACAGAAACAAGACGAAAAACATGGAACGGAAACATCGTCACGGCGAACATAATAACAACCGGTACAAGGATCTTCAACGCTTTTGTGTTTGCATTGTCGAATTTTTTCTTCTTGGGGCTTTTGTAGCTGCCGCACATATTATGCATTTTTCTGTGTAGCAGTTTGCTGGCGCGAATCTTGCAGGCGATTTGCCTGTACGCCCACAATATCAAGATCAGCGGAAGGATGTAAAAGAGGATCGAGAGGGAAAAGACATAGAGGCCGAAGGTCAAGCGATTTGGCCACTTGGGCGTGCAGTCGACAGTCCCATTCTGTTTGTTTTCGATGAATTCCATCACAAAGTACAGAGGCACCACCATAGCCAGGAAACCTGCCAGCCAGATTGACATTATCACCCATTTAGCGATCGTCAGCGATCGGTACGCTGTCATTCCACGCACGATCGCTCTGTGCCGGTCGATTGCTATGGCAACAATAGATCCAATGGAAGCGCTGTAGAAGATGTCCGTGGATGGGTACAAAAACTTACACACTACCCTCCCCAGGGGCCATTGCAACGGGTCAGCGGCTTTGACAAGAGTCAAGGGATAGCAGATGGCCAGCACGCCGATATCAGCAACAGCCAGGTTGAGTATGTACTTATGAACAGCGGTTTTATTGGCGCGGTTTGCGCCTGTTATGATGATAACCAAAATATTACCCACAATTCCAACAGAGCAGATGATGGCGCTCAAGCTCAGACGAATTGTTTCGACAAACTTCGGTTCCAGTTCGGAACGTTCGGCCATCAGCTGGGACGAGTTCGCTGGGTAGTTGGAATTATTGAAATCATCCATGTCTTAGGTGGCAAGTTATGTTCCACGTGTTGAGGCAGCTTCACTGAGAGCAAGTTTTTCCTTTAACCTAAGAAAAATGAAAACGATATTTGAGCAATTCTTTGTTCAAGGTTTATAAGTTTTTAAATTGGGAACTCCAAATTTAGATGTCTGATCGGCAATCACGTAAGCTAGCAATCTGATTGGCTAGACAGCCGGGCCTAAAGGGAGAAAGAAATATTGAGTACTATAACTTAAGTATTGATTAAAATCGTAAAAGAATATTGAATATTTCAGTTTCCAACCCACACGTTCCCAGGGCTTTCCCTTAGCGATTGGGAGGAGCGCCCCTCCCAATCTCTCAAGGAGAAACCCGAGGTGTTTCAGTTTCGTTTTAACTTGGGAATAATGATACGAATGCTCTCGCGTAACGGCTACGGGAATCAGTAAGGAATATGTCAACGCATCGCCACTGATGATTGAATAAATCCGTGATTACAAATGTGGGGTGGTATGTGCTAGCATGAATAGTTCGGTATTTACCCTGGGTATAAAAAGACGAATAGCAGAGATTGATCTTAAATCATTGCTAATAAGCAGTTATTTGGTGCGACTAATGAACCGGGGAGGGTGCTACCAGAAACATTGGAAGGGGATGCAGTGAGCTTCTTGAAATCCTTACCCTAATTTAGACCAAAATTTGCTATTTTTCCTGCCCTTTTTCATACCCGACCTAAAATTTGATACCCTATTCTAATTAAGATCGACCCTTAAATCAACAGCCATTTCAGAACTGCCTCATAATCTGTTCCCTACCCTAGCCTACTAGCAGTTGGTTTCTCAGTTCCTTGGTCCAGACCAATATTAAGGGCTATGTTTATATGCTTTCATTAAATAAACTGCAAAACTGTACAATGTACGATGTCGATGGTCTTAATTATAATGATAAAGAAGTAGCTTGTTCTAAAATCATGTCCAGTGCAAGACCAGAGGACACAAACCATGACACCATGACGTATTTCAGACCAAACGGATCAACAACCATACCCTTTGGCTCCGCACATATCTATATAGCCCCTTACAGGGGCACTCCCCACATAGGGGGTACCCCACCCCTCCCGTGCCTAATCAGACCCTGTGGGTCGGGATTAAATGCTGAAATCGGTAGTCATTTCAAGCCATTTTGAAATGAAGAGAAGTCTAGGAAATATTGCTTGTTTTTCAGCGAAAAGTAACTTGCATCATCAACGCACAATCATCAACAGCTTATTGCGTCTTTCAGCAAAAGTTAACATACAGTGCAAATTAATGATACTAAAAGAACTGATATCGTATAAAATATTCAAGTATGATATAAGCGTAATATCGTATCTGTTATCTTGATCTACAAGTTCCTAGACATTAAGTCACATAAGCTGCATCGTCCAGCACTCACACATATCCTGTCCTATATTTTTGAAACACAAACTGATTCAATCACTGCAGTGCTAGTGTCTATTATTACATTGAATAGAAAACTGATCCTTATTGAGACATCAGCGGTATACTAAAGACTTGTGGTGATGGCTAGGTGCCAGAACCTCCGTAACAAATGCTAAAGAGTTCATCGTGCAATTGTAAATCCAGTGTATCATAGCTAGGAACATCGTGAGCTTAAAGCATCAAATTAAAACTCAATCACAGTTGAATGAATTAGTATTAACCTCAGTGACCTCAGTAGTACCTTGTGTTGGTGTGAAGTTGTAATCTCTATCCTGGACACACCACATGCCTAACATACAGTCATCAGTATGTTCGGCAAACATACTCAACAGCTCTACACTAGCGTACACTGAAATTGTGCAAGCTGTGCGGACAGCTGTACATTGAAACGTGACCAGAAGTGAAAAAAATTGAAGATCGTTATCGGTGCCAAATAAGAAACATATAAAAATAAGGTATAAACGAATTTTTCGAGTCATTAAAAGGTGCGAATGCAAATTCAAATTGAGAAATAATTTGAAGTGTGGAGCCACGGTTGGTTTGAGAAACAAAAGCGTTCTCTCGATTGAGGATTAAATGATTAAAAACATCCACTTCAATCATAAGTACTAGTGATACCAATCAGAGACACAGCTTAGTGTTGTCGTGCTTTAAATGAAAGGTCTAAAAGATAAACGCCAAGCGGTTTGAAGAGGTATCGAATAAACTCAAGGAAAGACATATATTTAGCAACATACCTCAAGACATGATTGCAAAAAGTGCCAAGTCGCTTCAGACTACCGTTAATGCTAATCCATTATTTAATCTATTGCGCTTGTCGCTTTTGAAAATGGTGCTATTATTTCATAGAACAAGGGATCAAAACACAGCCATTATCCTACCTCGCGCTGTATTTACTGTGATCCAACTAATCCACAAGGTTAAACTGTCCGAGGTCGACACGAAACCATTCGAGTACAGAACTGAACCAGCAACAGCAACAGGTTCCGGTTGAGTCTCAAGGAGCAATCGATAGATAACACTCTTGAACAGTCCTTGAGTCGATCATCCAGCTAGTTAAAGCTAAAACACGCTCATCCGATCGTATTATGTCCGCCTTGGGTTTGATATCTCAAACATCAATCAACGCCAAAGGTAAAATTTGATGTCTTGTAAATCAATTATTTAGACGATTTAAGCGGGGGCTCTATGGTTAGCCGGTGATAGCACGAAACATTTCTCTGTACAAAACTCTGGAGAGGAAATGACGGCAAGCCTTTTCAAACCGACTGATTATGAAAGAGTATTGTTCCAAGTGAAATGAACCGATTAAATCTGGACCCAGAAAAAACGTTCACAGACAGTCAATTCAAACCCATTCTTTTAATTTGTCTTGAGAACAAGCCAATCAAAGACCATCAACACCTCAAGAATGGATTTCAGAAAAGGAATTTTACGGGTTTCATTGGTTCTATTGTAAGCGTGTTTACGAAGTTTTGGCGTGTACCATCCTTATAAGCTGAAACAACTAATGAGTGACAAGAGAAAATTAGCACCACCAGGAGCCCAGTTACCAAAGAACACACTATCCAGATTTCTCCTACTGATTGTTAACCACTCCCCCCGCAACCTGCAGTCATCGGCAGAAAACTCCTTACTTCCGCCGGAATCGAGGAGGGGGGGGGGGGGGGGGGACACAATTCTTAAACAAAGTAACTAAAGTACATTAAACTCACACGGTCCTCTCCGTTCCTGAACTCAGCTCAGAGAATGGTATTTAGCTATCACGGAAAAACCAAGAAAGCGAAAAAAGAGAAAACTTCAAGCAAAGAAAGCAACTGAGGCGATGCTATTAAAAAGACCTCTGGCTGGTGATGTAGACGTTTTCGTCTAAAAGCCACGCTAAAGTTCGGGCTCAAGGAATTTTTAAAAAAGTAAATGCCATTTACCTTTTGGGGGGAATGTTTTTTAATAGCGCAGGCTGCGTTTTTTTTTTCTTCTGTAGTTTGCGCAAATTCATCGGCCGCGGTAACTTACCAACGGTTACGCCTGGTGTTCGCAGACAAAATTGCTTGTCCATTATTTACTGAAACGCTTGTTTAAAAAGGAAGCAAATGTCATCCACGGGCTTGCTAACTGTCTGGCCTGTCATAGCTTATGTACACGAACATGCATGCAAGCTGCTGAGCTTTTCATGTTTTAAGAAATTATATTTTTGTACCCGCAATGGGCGTACTTTCATACGGTGTTAGTTAGTCGACTCCAAATTTTTAACTATTTAAGTTTTGTCATAATTAGGCCACTTTGGTAGTACGTCCGAGCTTTGAATGTGGAATGAAACTTAAAAGGAAAACGTAAAGAGTTGACCTTTTTTCTGAAGGAGGTACCGAAAAATTTAAAACATGTTTGCTTGTCCACACCATCCTTAATTATTTTTGTTTGGCCACATGCACCGCGCTTTTATCGAAGTATGGTAACAGGTAACACGTTTGTATAAGAACTTAAGTTTTTTTTTTAAAAACTCTCGCTAGCTTAGCTTAATTTAAGGTCTTAAAGAACTTTAACTTTGAAAATTCAGTCTTAAGGATGGTGTCAATATATGGGATATCATTTGCTAATGATGGCTTGTACTCGACTTGGGCATTTGAATTCTCCTATTAGATATTTCATTATGTTTTATCATTTTATGTTCAAATTTTCGCATTCATAATCTCTTACCTTCGCAGTAAATGTAAATGAGCCGATTCGGTACTATACTCTGTTGATTCTCAGTTCTTCTGCATGGTTGTTACTAGAAATTTCGCTATTACTCACACACTGTCAGCAACCGCTTTCGCATCTTTGGAGGGTACAGCAGTAAAATACTATCATAGGCCGGAATGGTTTCTCAAACTGACAATTCTGCAACGATAGTTCAGAAGAGATTCTCAGCGCGTAGGAGGAACAGTGAACAAAAAGCAAAGCACCTGGACCATATACGGATAGATATACAAACATACATAGAAAAATACAAAAGAAAGTTCGCTATCTTGGCCATGTTGATTGAGTATTTCTTAGCACACGGGCCGTTAATTTTCACTCAGAAGACCCAGTCTTTGTGCCAGGTCTTAATTAAACCTGTTATACAATCAATTCAATGCCCAGGGTGTTGTGAAATTCTTCGACCAAGAATTCGCTTTAGAAAAGTTGAGACATTGGTATCTCAAAGGAAATCTTCTTTGTCTTTAAATCGATCAAGATGTATTTTTCAACGATAGCCGAGTTTGTTTCGAAAGCTAAATATCGTTATTTAGGCACTTTTATTTAAATGCAGTTTCAGAACTGAAATTAATTGAGCTGTAATAAGCCAACGATGGTTTGAATTGCTGCCGTCTAAGTTTTTTTAAAGGCGTGCTGCAAGGATTTCAAAATAAAAAGATTCTATGAATTTCTTCCAGGTTTTATCTTGGTTTAATCTGCTTTATATTATTGCGAGCAAGAGCTTACCTTTTGTAATACCTTTTGTTTCGTTTCTCGTTTTCCTGTAGGCTAAAACATCAGACATATTCAGCTATCTGCCAATATCTACTTTCACAACCGGTAATAAATGAACAGGTATACAGAACATTTGTATGTTTGCCGACTGTCTCAAAAATATTTCAAAACCGTGCACAGTTCCATCTCCGTTTTTCAGACACCAAAGTTCAAAGCTCCTCACCTTTTGCAACAACGATATTTGCGGATCTTTCCTCAAAACAGTTTGAGCATCAAATATACTTGCGTCCTAAATTCATATCTTGATTGCAAATGAGACAAGATGTACTTGAGATGACACCTAACTTATCATTGTATACGTATACATTTTGCATAAACATAAGAAAGCAAGGTGCAAGCTCTTTTGTGAGGTTTTTAAACTGTACTATAGAGATGACTCCGTTTGGTCATTAAATGAAACCATTTAATCCACGTTTCTAAGAACCGTCTCTAAATGTTAAACGTCCAAAATTTATTTCTCCTTGAAACGATTTTAGCGGCGATATATTCACAAATAGGTGAAAGAGCTTTTCTTTTTATTGGTACACCGTTTCTCGGTACCAAAGATGTTGTGAGGTCATTAGCACTCGCGAAAATTGTGAAAAAGAAACAACGAGATAATAATACTTTTATGCAAATTTAATAACAGACTCTTTAGTATAAGTGAGAACTTTTCATTTCACAGCAGCTTTACTTTTTCCGAATCTACTGCTAGATCAAAAAAAACAGATAAAACCGCAGATTGCGTTGTGAACGATGTTCCATGTAAAACTTTCATTCTATTCCTCTGAAATTTACTTGCATTTCTAAAACGTCTTGGGGCAAATTTAAAAGCCAGTTCTGGAAATCTAGTCAAGGTAAAAATATTTCTGTATAGATAGGTCTGACGCCGTGTCATTTCCTGGCAAAAACTGGAGAAAGGGCGATTATTTTATATTGTAAGGTGAATATGCCCACTGGTTTCACCACAATTTCCGTTCGCGTTACGTACATTCGCATGTCCTTCTTCCAGTCACGTCTTAAGCACAAAAAAATTTCAGAACAAAAGATTTCACGCAAAGAAAGTAGAAACAAAATACAGAGCGACTATATCTAGAACACATTACAATATAACTAAATTGTCCTCGGAAAGTCCAAATTTTAAAGCTGTACTGTTTTTGTGACAAACCCTGAGCTAAAGTTCTTTTCGACTTGACTCTTTCACGGAAATTGCCCGAGATTATCCAAGAATTGGCGAAGTTTTGAGGACCTGTGCTACCCTTAATCAGACTTTGATCGAGCTTAAATAGCAGGAGCCGTTAAAAAAGGTTTTCGGCTGAAATAGATTTTCCTTCTTGGCACATATGGGGCGAGTTTTAAATACCATTACAAAATCAACTGCATAACTAAATAACCTACTTGCTAATTTTTCTCCGTGAGCACTCGCTTTTAGGCTCAAGTGTATACAGAAAAATCAAGCTGGTAAAAGTAATTACGGCAAAATTTTTCAAACCGAATTTTTAAATGACTGAAATAATAAAATGATTTCCTCTTAAAAATCTAAATGTTTGAGTTGAAAAAAAGTCAACGAAACAAAGCAAGGAATGAAGTAAATATAGATTTTAGTTTCAGGGTACGGAATCGAAAGCAAACACTGAACGTGAGCGCAAAACCTACTTTAAAACAAGTTCTCATTTATAAATCTATGTTCTTATTTCAGTGGCCTGGACAGAAAGCTTTCTTACATTACTCTTCTGAAACGCGCATTTAATACTTTTTTCTATTTTCTATTTCTGGTGTATTTTTCTAGTAACTTTGTTAATGTTAGCTCGCTGGACTCCCGAGGCTGGACTGCGGATCGAGTGGTCCGCGTTCGAGCCCTGGCCGGGGTCATTTTGCTGTGTTCTTGGGCAAGACATTTCATTTTCACAGTGCCTCTCTCCACCCAAGTTTATAAATAGTTGCCGGCGAATTTAATGCTGGGGGTAACCTTGCGATGGACTAGCATCCCATCTTAGGGGGAGTAGAAATATTCGAAGTCGCTTAATGTTACGGAAACTGGCATAAGCGCCGACCTGACTAGGCTCAAACACAAAATTTAACTTTACCTTACCTTTTAGCAGCCTATGAACTTGTTAAAAAATCCAGGGCTTATAGACGGCATTTTCATTGTAATTTTTTTGTAATGCTGCAAGATCAGCAGTTTTACTTTTGCTCTCGCCTAACTCGTTTTAAGCCCCAAACTGACAAAAATTAAAAGAAATTAGAAAACAAAATGTTTTATGTTTACAAATGTGATATTGCGGAAAATTTGTGCGATAAAAGCAACACACCAATTTATTTCAAATAGTCTGATTAAGATATAATTCAAACCTCTTTCATGCAATTAGAATGAAAATGGACGTGTTTACAAACCTTAAGTAGCAAATAAAAAGATTCCATTTAACCACCTATTGAGTCAATTTATAGGGCAACAAAATGGGGAGAATTCTCTGTGATAAGCTAGGCGTAAGTCAGTGAAGTCGTTTTCTCGTTGTGCGGTGGTATGTTCTGCAGAAAATAGAACGAAGAAGTGCAAGCTGTCAGTGTCGAGAATTCAGATTGAAATAAGTAAAGAAATTAAAACACCCCACTACAGTCAAAGCGACGACAGACAAGCTGATTAAAATTTCAGTGGTAATTTGGCAGAAGACAAGAAATACTGAAAATGTTTTTGAAAAATTCATAAAATGTCGATGAACCTATAACTGTTTTAGCTCAAGGTAAAAAAAAGATTGCAATGACGGTTTGCTGATAAAATTCAACTCTACCCCGATTTAATTCCCTGCTAAGTCGTTGAACATCTGGTGTGGCCAATCCCGACTGAGTTTGCTATGGAAGAAAATTATTTTTTTAGCCGGCTTGTGCTTGTGATTTTTGAGTTCGTCCCAAATAAACAGGTGAACTCGAAAGCCGAAAGTTTCTACCACGTAGCTATGATTGCATCCTAAACCCCTATACCAAAAAACTAACTTGCTTGCTTTTTCCGGTGTAGAGAGATTTGTTCCATATCTTTGTTGTGATAATTCGGTGTAGAACGTCTATAAAAGTATATCTTTGCGTTTTAATTTCGTCCTCTACAGACTAATTGATTTTTTGACTGACAGAGCTGAGAAGGCAATAAATTTTGTAGGAGATGTTTACTCGGATTCCATTCAAAGTTATGGAAATTGTCAAAAATGTCTGTTTCATGTAGCGTGTGTTGTTTGTTTTTCTACCTGGAAGTAAATCTTCTTCAATATTAAATCTTAGATCGGTTTTGTTACGGAGTTGTTCATAATTGGTTTGAACCAACCCTTTTCTCCCGCGCAAATCATCTCTTTAGAAAGTCGTGCGTGTAAACTTATGTGAACGAAGAGGGCGGACACCTTGGGGTCATGAAGCTTACTTATATTCCCTGTACTTGTCAGCTTGTCCTCAGCCGTTTGGCATCAAGGACAAGCACTTATCTTCAGGGGTGAAATGCGTCTTCACTGCGGGTTAAAATATTTCTAAGGAATCCCGGAGATACCACATTACTAACTGATATTAATTTCAAATCCCTAACACTGCAAATCTACCTGATGAAAACGATAGCTGTGTTTCATCCTGTCCTCCCACTGTAAAGGCAGGTAATTTTTCCTCAGACTAAGGTCACTAAGGCATAAAATAAAGCCGAGAATCGATGACAACAAAAATACTCTATCAGTGGGTTTAGCGCGCGCTTTTCAGCACGGCGCCCATAATTCCCCTGTCAATCTTTAAATGTGTGATCGTAAATATGTTTGTAAGGAAGATGACATTCAATTTGCCCACCAAACAATAGGGAAAATAAGTTATTATTGCGCTAAGAACGTGTTTACCAACATCTGCTAATGTCAGCCAAGAACATGCCCAAATAAAGATGCCTATTGTATTGCGCATTACCATGCAAGCTTTTAAATTTAGGGGCAGAAATGGGATTTTTTTGCAAAGGAAATTTTTGTGCTTCGTGACAAGAAGATCTTAATAAAGAACTCAGCATTCTTGCTGCATGAAATCCAAATTTCTATTACGCATGAACAAAAAAAAAAAAAATTGCACGTTTTTTGTTGAAAACGAGCCTATTACATCAGTTACATGCAAAATTTAGCGGTGATGTTGTACTTTGCGAGTTTTATAAATTGATGAGACGATTAGACTAGATCACGGAATGAAGGAACATCCGATACTAATATAAAAACTAAAAGAACTGAAAAATTGTTACATGGTGTTAGCATAATTCATCTTTTCTTTACCTAGTTTGCCAAAGTGCAAACAATGGACTATTTGTGATGTTCTACGAATGAATGTTATTTCTGGCAATAGCTACTGTAACTTACCAAATCCTGGGCACATTGAAAAGCAAGCCTTCCGTTTCAGAATGCAATTGCTCTCATAAAAATTAAAGCATGTCTGCCATTTAATCGGTAAAAGCTACTGATTTAACTCCGATTAACACACACACGACAATCGGCATAAAAAGGTAAAAAACACAGTGTAAATATTTGCTCTCAACTGACACGATTTTTTGATCAGGTCACAACCGAACAGTATAGAGAGCAAGGAAAAAAACATAAAAATAAAAGCAAATAAATGTACGAATAGACAAACCAAGAGTAAAAACAAACAGGCTTTTAAGGAAACAATTTTCTAGGAAGGGATTAGAGAAAATTAATCTAGCTTGAATAGGGTTGTATAATTTATGTTTGGCTATGCAACTTACTATCTCTTAATCTCCTTCTTTGTCTATTCTGTTCATATCGTGTATTTTTGCTCCCAGGAAAGAATCATAAGCAAATCAAACTGAAAATTTGTATCATTTTTGTTTCTCGTTCACGGGTTAGTCTTAGATTGCAAACTGTAATACTTTTGGGCCGTTTTACCAAGCCATACTTTTTTTAAAATTTACAGCCTAGATCGTTTTCCCCTCCTATACATAAATAATAGTGAAAATTAAGCTGGAAGATCAGCGTTTTACGCCGGCTTGAACCGACGAACATTTGCTGAATTTGGTTAAAGCGTGCGCGCAGCCACCGTCCGATCGAAAATAAATAATTGCTTTACATATGCACGTCATCGATTGACGAGAGCTCGCCTCTCTGTAACCTTTCCTCTGCATGTACGGTATGATTAATTGAGATATATAAAAGCAATGCAAAAGATTTACCCACCGATATACGACGAAGTCAAATGGCTCTCATGGCGGGCGAAAATTGCTTTGATTGTTTTCTAAGAGGTGTGAAAGTTCGTCTTCCTTCGTGAAAGTGTACTTGATCGCATCTACCAATCTGAAAACGATGAATGGGAAAATTGACAAAGTAAATAGACAAATAAGAATGCATCAATTTTCGCGATGGCGTTTCTGGCAACCATTAGCCGGCTCAATTAAAAAAACAAAATATTGTTTTGTACGTAATGACGAACAAATTGTAGCATTTTATCATTGAATTTACCCAGATTAATGAAGCCAGCCCCAATGCATGAAATATGTTCCTGTGCTAAAATGGTGTGATTCACTCGCATTTTTGGCAGCAGCAATCTGGATATGACTTGTTGCATGGAATTAAAGCCCAACTTTTTATGTCGAATCACGCTTTGCGAGCAGAAAAAAGTGACAGATGGTAAAAATAGCAATGAATGCGCCGTAATGGCCAATGGAAATCACGAATTCGAATGAAGGCATCTGTCTAATTGTACTAGTTTAATATCCTCTTCGTTCACAAAATCCGTCAGGTCTCAGAAAATTAAAATAAGAGTGATTACAATCGCTAACTTCGTAAAAGAAACAGACAACGGGAATTGCGGAGTGCGAATCCCGAGCGCTCTCTGAGAACACGCACACAGGTATCCTAGGCTCGGAAAAATGAGCGTCCTATGCATCATATAGTAGTCCTGAGGTTACGCACCAGTCGAAATATAAGCAAGTATGGAGAAAACGGTTCTTTTCTTTATAATTAATAAGGAAAAGGGAGTGAAATATATCGAAAATAACAAGGTCACAAATCGATCTGGACACGTTACGAGAAACAGAGAAACACAAACCTGAAGTAAGGTAAGTATATATATTTTTTTCAATATTCGTTCAAATTTTTTCAAAAATCCTCATATTTCGACTGTTGCGTAAACTGTGCGTAAATACAGACAGACGCTCATTTCCCGTGCTTGGGCTACCTGTGGCTCAAAGAATTCGTAAACTAAGTAAAAGGCTACGTCATAAGGAAATGAGGAGAAGGAAATTCCATTCAGTCTAACCTATCACGTCGACGCCAAGCGTACAACCCGAACTCTACAAGAACAGACCTTTTAACTAGTTCTAATCTTCTCCAAGACCACTACGAAACAAGCAGAATATTTAAATTTACCGGACAACTCGGCAATAATTTTCTGGTCAAAATTCTCCCCAATCTGGCAAACAAACAACGTAAGTTTCTCAAGTGTTCACTCGCGCGCGCACTGAGCCACTGACATTTGTCCATAATCTCGTACCCAGATCTCACTTTGTATGACGCTTGGCCGTGGGAGATCTGGGTTCAAGATTAATTTGTCCAGTGTTCATAAAAAAATTCTTTAAGGAGCATCTCGAACCTAGTTAACATCATTGATCGTTTTATCCTGATCATCCCCGCCCCTGCTCTTATCCGAGTATACGATGGTTGGGTATGAAGAGAACTTCTAGCAGTCTTGGTGCGCAGTAGGTCTTTCTCACCAGCGCCGGCTAAAATATCAAAACTACACTACGCGCTTAGTCCGTGGAGCGTGACCGTAAATAAAACGTGAAGAAAAAATGGCCGCGTGAAATCCTGAGGATTTCGCGCGGAAAGTATTTTTCTTGCGGTTACGCACGACGGACTAAGCGAAAGAGGATCTGTCTGCCATTTTACCGCCTGAGATATGGCTGTTTTCAGTGTTTGGCAAAAGTCGCGAAAGCCCTCCGTCTTGTTTCGCAACAGAAAAAAAGAGCTTGCTAATTGACAACTAAACATTTTTTAACAAATTATATTATAGGCTCGAGGTGTTTATGAGGATCTATTAGGTGATCGTCGATGAGGTCGAATCGAGAGCGAACAATCAAATTAAACTAAATTTTCTTCAAATAATGATTTCCAATTAATTTTGCTACGTGTAAAGATGTTATTGAACAGCCGTGAGCTCAAATTAACTTCTTTTTCCCCAAGTTTATGGACCCAATCGTAGGCAAAACAAGAAAAACAAGCCAGTATTTTATTGTCTTTTTTAAAACTTTAGGTGCGGTGGCTGGGATCATAAAGTTAAGCATACCAGAGGAACTTTCTCTCGTATTTGTAAACCTCCGTTTACGTTTACACTGCATTTCACTGACTGTCTGCCTTTTAGTCTCTGACTAAATTGTTATTTGAAACCAATGTCGTCCTAGGGCCGAGGTGTTGGCCAAACGAATCGTGGCCTCTGGGAACCAACCTCGTTCCCAGGTTCTCTCATCTTCCCGCCCCTGGTAACGAGGTTGTCTGGGAATGAGGTTGAATTGAAAGGTCTGAAACTTGTTGTAGTGTACGCGAGCACATATCATAAGAGGATGTATTACACGGTAGCAAGGTGGCGAGAAGATATGTTCGAGTGACAAAAACAATATCTCACGAATGGGCGCATCGAACGAGTGAGATATTGTACGTTTTTTCCATGAAGCATAAAATTCATATCTTTGAGCAAACGTGTAATGCATGTTCTTTTTACTATTTGGAGACCAAATATCTGACATGACCGATTTTATGACCTTTATTGCGTTTTCAAATAATCAAGTTTTACAAATACGGGTGAGCTTCATAGAAAATACAAAGAACCCGGTGTTCTCGTTCTCAAAGTCTTTCAGAAAACTCATTCGCTTCTTCGTCAATTAGCAAAACAAATCTGCCTGCCACCGCCATAATTCTAAACAGAAAACGACGCAACAAACCAAGTTCATTCAACGCTGGAAAAGACGGGAATCGTGACGTCAAAGAACGAAATGACACTCGCAAGAGTGACATACGAAAAATCAGCCACTCGAATCCTGGATGAAGTCAACCTCGTTCCCAGACCCTCTCTTCTCTGCCTCCCTTTGGGAGAAACGAGGGAGGCAGAGGAGAGAGAGAGCCTGGGAACGACGTTGGGATGAAGTGGGGTATGGAATCTACGGGTGGTTTAGTTCCCATTAAAACACTCTCCTCCATGTAATAAATCAGTTCATTAAATGATTTGATATTTCAAAGTCGCTTCAATCTCCGTTTCTTTAAGATACTTTGCGAAACACAGTGTGTGTAAAAAAAAATTTTGGTCGCTCGAGTGGTAGACTAAAAGTAGTCCCTCTTTTGCTCAGTCCGTCGTGTATGACGCGAAAGAAAACTGCGAGAAAAAAATGGCCGCGTGAACTGCTGGGAGCGAGAAGCACGCGCCTCGCCCCAGGATTTCACGCGGCCATTTTTTTTCTCGCGGTTTTCTTTCGCGTCACGCACCACGAACTAAGCGAAAAAGGGACTACTCGCAGTCTGCTCTAGTGGGAATTTGAGCGCGATACCGAAACTGATAAGCACTGGGCAGAGAGAGGAACGCTGTAATTTCTGAAAAGTCGCCGGGTAAATATATTTTTAATTTTAAGAACTAAGACAAACAAGACAACATGATCTGATGATTCTGATCTCTTCCGCGCGATTATGCACGATTTTACCGTATTAAATTTATCACAGATAAAATTATAACTTGTCAATAAAACCACAAATTACACTCTCTGGTAAAATCTACTTCTCAGATTAAAAAAATAAAATAGCGCTTACGTCGAGAGAGGACCGCGTCAACGAAAAACTGGAGCATCTGTTGTCAACCCAGACTTAAAGAGTTAATCTCTGAACAGTCAAAACACGGCCTCCAGCTTTCCGTTCGTTTCTTTTGATTGGCTATTTGAAGTACTTTCCCTCCCTGTCGCCTGATGAAATCTTCTTCACAGGTCACACTCTGTGATTATGCAAATGACGACACAGAAACTGACGTGGCAAAAGCCAGCCTCGTTCGTGTGATTGTCTGTGTCCTTATTTACATTTTACCGCAATATCTTTGTTCTGTTTTGCTTTGCCTTCGCCGCTTAACCGGCGAGAACGCGGCGTTTTCTTGTCAAAGATCGGTTATGGGAGACTGATCGGGCAGATTTTTATTCGCTTCGATGGAGGTGAATTCACCACTTTACAATTTGGAATTCATCGGAGAAAGCATGGAACAGAAAGATCGAGGATCGCACTATTGTACCGGTGAGTGTTTGTGTTAAATCTCGTTGTTTCTTTCTCACATCACTACGTATTAGCGTGAGTTTTTCTTTTTTCGTTGCTTAAGGGAAGATTAAAAGGCCTGAGCCTTGAAATAAAATATTTATCAGTGGCTGCCGTCGGATTTATCGAGTCCAGATATTATATGAAATATTCGATTGAGAATTCTGTTACACGCGATCAAAGAATTTTTGTATTGCTTTGAGAGACCAAAATTTTGTTTTTAAGCAGTCGTCATTTCGGGCAAGATATTTTGTTAAGCCATTCTCCTGCCCTTTGAGGATTTTTCAAAAGCAGATAATCAATTTAAACGTTGGCTGGTTTCTCAATGAAGGGCAATTTCAGATTTCAACACAACGCCCGAAGGGAATTTCATCTTAAATTTCGCTTCGGCGAAGAATTTTATGAATTTATTTTTAACCGTCGATATTGTCATCGAACAAAAGCAGTAGAGTTAAGCAATTGCTTTGAGTGAAAACAGATTAGCTACGCTAGTAAATTACCCTCTTTATCCTCGGGTCAATGCATTTTAAAGCTCTTTCTCTTGGGAACACCCAAACATTTCACTTCCGCTGGGTCAGACAATTGCGTCACTTCCGCTTATAATCGGGAAAACCCAACAGAAGAAGGCACCGTCCTTAAACCAAATGATTCGCTGTACAGTCAATGGCTTTCCTTTGAATGGTCGCACACTAGGGTCTCATTCAGAACATAAGCTGGTCGAAGTTAGACTTCGGGTTGAAAAGATTGGTCTCAAATTACGGTCGGGATTGTTAAGAACTGATTTTTGAGATATTTCCTGGAGAAATTTTTAAAAACTCGTTTCAGATAATCATTTTCTTTTTTATAGCTTTTAGTTATGTGACAGGCACACACAAAAGCTGCTAATAAGACCAGAAGCCGGCTTATATCAATAATATGTTGACCCAGTAAACAAGATTTCCTTGCGCTTATTAATCGACTGTGTTCAAGACCTGAAATCCTATTGGTCGCAGTGAGCAAATGTTTTAAAGCGTGTAAAATATATTGTTAACCTTAGCAACTGTTCAACTGTTTAAGAGCTTTAATCATGGAATCCACATCGATGTGTCGTGAAACTTATACTGCTTGTGATAATCGATGGCACATACTAGGTGAGAGATACTTGAAATCCTAAGTTAATAGATTCCCTTATGACGCGAACGCTCAGGTTTAGCTGCAAGTGACTTCAATATTTGCATGGGTTTTGGTATGTTAGTGCGCATATCAAATAATGATCACTTTTATAAATCACCAGACTTAAGTCTATTTCAACGTTATTTCAACGCTATACCCAGAGTACAGCTCTGTTTAAAGTTAACTGCTTTATTTATTTATTCCATAAAATCTTTGGACATCACTGACCGCTAAGAACTACAGTAATGTAATGCACATTTCAAATAAACTTCGACAATTTTTATAGAGTATAAAGAAGCGATATGCACGTAGTGTCCTTGAATTTCCCCAGGAGACAGGCAATTCCAGTCTTCGTAAGTTCTGGAATATTAGATATTATTTTCAATTTGGTGGGTTTTTTTTTCAAAATGAATCAAGAATTCTTACTTATTTCTGTATTTTGTTGAAATTGTGCTACTGAGTGAAGTTGGTTTTAAGGATGTTAGAGACTGCCAGTCAAACGGTTGCACTCACAAGTTAATCTTGTTTCGAGCTATTAGAGAGACCGAGAAAATGAAAAACTATCGCGCACGCATTCCATTCGACACGACATCGACATCGATATCGACAGTCACGAGTCGATACACCCTCATGTCGGAGTCAATGTGATTTGGGCTAACTGAGAATAAAGCTACTAGATACATGTTGAAAGACAGTCTTCAACTCGAATTTCTGATCAACAGAAAGAACAACAGTCGAGGGTTCCACTATCTAACTTCAAAGAATGTAAAATATATAAAGCCACTGCATATTCAAGCGTGACGAAAGGAAGCCATATCAATGCTTCACATTGTTACCAATGTAACTCAGTGATTTTACCACTCACTGTCATTGTTTTTGTGTTCTATCCTTGCATTCATTTAATAGATCTCGAGTTGGCGGCAGAGATCGGAAAAAATCTTCTGGAGCGGAACAAAGAACTGGAAGTGATGTTGAAATCATCGCACCAGTATCTTGAGGAACAGACTGTTAAAAATGAGGTGAGTAAATAAAGAGAATACTAAAAAAAATTAATTACGAGTTGGAAGAGGCTACGGCTCGAGCGAGATACGGTACATGATAGTGATTCTTGTTTTCATATTACGGGAGGTCTATTAATATTTGGTAACTGGCGGTAAATTCTTTATCGCTATTAACTCATTTATATTCGTTTTGGAAAGCAAGCCGGACAGAGAGGAAAAGAGCCAGACGATTCATCCAGGGGTAGAACTTTTGGGTTATAATCCGGGGGGGGGACCTTTCATGTGAAGAGGTTGTGAATGCTCGTCGTAAATTACTGAAAAACTAGCAAACTTTTATCAAAACAATCTGGGCTAACATCCCCTCCGGATCCCTGCATTCTGGCAGTGGGGAGTTGCAGTGCTTACTTTGCTTTGCTCATACTTAAAAACTGCATGGGGTTTGAGTGATTTGGTTCTGTAGGCCACCTACCTCTACTCTTCCTTCCCCCCCCCCCCCCTCCCTCCTGTTCTCCCCACCAGCGGAGCGATACTGAGCTAATTCATGATTTATTGTTGACTTTTCAGTTCCTTTCCAAACAACTGGAGACATTACGAGAGTTGCATGACAGCCAAGTTCGGACTTGCGAACAGATGGAGTCCACGGCTTTAGATCTGCAAAAGAACAATAAAGAACTGCAAAGCGAGACAGCTGTCTTGCGAAAACGGTATCAAAGTCTCGTGCAGACTGTGGATTGTTTGGAAAGTAAGTGCGACGAGTACAAAACACAGCTCGAAGAACTGCAAATAGAACGAATGCGCCTTCAGAGAGAAATGGCGGGTTCTTTGTCACTCAAACTTACTCCGAAAGAGAACGGTTATGAACTGGAAAGCGATGATGAATCGGATGATACGGAAAAAGATGAAAAAGTCTTAGGTTTTAAGAAGGATATTGAAATTCTAAATGACAGGATTATGAAATTAAAAAGGCAACATTCTGTGGAAAGACGTCGAAGGGAGGAACTCGAGATCGAATTGTCAGACTTGATTCATGAAAATCAACAACTTGATAAAGAACTATTGGACTTCGCAGAACAAGCGAAAGTCTGGCAACAACTGGAGAACGAGGTGTCTTGTCTGAGTCTGTCAATCGATAACAGCTCGGAACATGTACGGCAAATCTCGGAAAGCACCGAGGATGAATCATTTGTTCTCGTTGAGAACGAACTGGATCGCCAAAGCAACGCTATGTCAGACCAAAGTGAGGTAGAGATTTTGAGTCCTTCTCACGAAGTAAAATCCCCACTTAAACAGAACAGCACGTCATTCCTATCCGAGCTTGGAAGTCAGTATCACGAGCTAGTCCAAAAATACGATTCTCTTGTTAAACGGTGTAAAAGTGAGGGTATAGTGCAAGACATCGCTCCAATTCCGACCGTACAGCGAGCGATTCAGACCTCGCCGCTTGATGAAGTGCCCGTGCAGTTTGGAGACGACACTTCACAGCAAAGCAGCGCGTCAGGGAAAGCCAGGGAGTACAGACAACTTTTTGCGCAAATCTACTCCAAAATACAAGAATCGAAGAAGTTTAATCCAGCAGATAAAACAGAGGAAAAAAACTAATGTAATCTTAAGGAAGTTACGCCACGGTTTGCGCATCTTGAAAAGTTTAGCCTAAATTTTTCAAGTTCGTCGTTTGTAATCCGTGTCAGTCCTCACCATCCTTAACAATCCTCGTTGCTTTATAGTTTATTACTATCTCTTAGGTGTTTTTGCATCTTAGTGAACAAATATTTTCAGGTTTCCTTCAATTTAAAGGTAATTCTGTACGCGGCCAAAATAACTCAAAATACCGTGACTGAGCTCGTTTAAGCTACCTGCGACTCTTGAAGAAGTAGACAATGATATCAACTTGCAAAGGTGGTGAGATTTCCTTTCAGTCTGTACAAACACGACATCCTAAGAGGACAGTGTTTTTTTTTAGTTTTAAGTATTTTGCGAGAAAATTCGGAGGTAATTGAAACTAATATAAAAGTGCCTCTACTCGTGGTATCATATTCCGGGGGGGGTGGGTGGGTGGGTCCCATCTGAAAAGGACGGGGATGCTCGTCGGAAATTTGAAAAGAACCCCTAAGAGGTACCAAGATCCTGTTTGGAGGGCGTGGCTTGAAATTTTCTTCACCCCTAAGAGGTACTAATTCTTAAGCAACACATCGACTAACACTGACTTTTATGGCTCAATACCCTGAAAAGCACCGCGAAAGCCCCTGCTGTGGAGCTTTTAAGGCTTAACCCTCTAAAAGGTACCAAACCCACTCTTTTAACTCCTAAAAGGTATGACGAGCACCCCCCGTCCTTTTTATATGGGAGTCCCCCCCCGGGATTTTATTCACTGATAACTTCCGTTTTCCGTTTAACTGAGGTGTGAAACTGTGAGTACATAGTCTTATTTATATTAAGTTCATTCAAAACCCATTAATACACTCCACCATAGAAATCACAGAAAATGCTCAAGTGTGGCTTCGCTGTAGCTGTAAATGAACCTTTCAGCCTAAAGAAAACTATTTTCCAGAGAGCGTTTTATTTGTGTAGGTAATCAAATGATTCCCAGAGTAATTTGGAACAAATCAGCTCAAGTGAATTTTTAAAAGACTTAAGAAAAATGCACGAGCCCGTAAGACGAAGTGCAATTTGTAGTCTTTCAAAAATTTGCGAGTGCTTATTTATTCCAATTTGGAGTAAACCAAATTGCACGAGAAAAATCCTTTGATTTTTTGTTAATAACATACATGCACTCAATTTGATTTCAACTTTGATTTCAACTTTTTGCACACAGTTTCAATTTGCGATTAATTGACGTGTGCTCAGCTAATAAGCATGCTGAAAGGTTTGTTTGTATTATTATTAAGTGAGAAACAGCCAAAGAAGTTAAATAATATAAGGGAAAACACAAACAGGGATACATATCAGAGCTTTTTCCATATTCTTAAGCCGATTATTTACCCTAGTTTTAGACATCTAAGCATTGTCGTGATTTGAACCCTTCACTGGGAAAACCACGTCAAACGCGACCTGAGTGAACTGTGGCTTTTTCTCGTTGTTCATAGAATTTACCCACAAAATAACACGTTTGCTACGAATGTGGAGAACAAGGCAACAGGTGACTCAAAACTTAATGACAGCCCCTAGGACACTTCAATTTCAATAAATTTTTAAACCCACTCGTGGGATAAATTATGTAAACACCTGAAATAATGTAAACATGCTGAAAGGTTTGTATGTATATTATGAAGTGAGAAACAACCAGAGAAGCTGGTTGTGAATAGGGGCATAAAATCAAAGTCATCATTGGCATCATTGAAAATACAGCAACAGGATATAATTTTTTCATATTTTTGTTACCTCTATATAGTGTTTATTTATGTTCAACAAAGTTTTGCTGACTTGTTTTATTAAAAATATAAATATTAACATAAACTCTTTGCTCATTTTAGTCTATCAAAATAGATTATCTTCTATATCATCGTTTTGTACCGTACGCGTCTATTTGTACACCTACTTTAAAACTACGGCGATTTTTATTACAAAAACATTGTCAACTAGACGGTTTTCTGGCTGGGTTGCTGAATGTCTCTGTATGTATGTATATAACAGAACAACTCAAGGTACGAGAAGGGGAGGGAGACGGGGGGGGGGGGGGTCGGTTAGGAAAGACAACAAGAATACTCGAACTTTCCCTTTCCCCTCACTTCAGCTCTGCTACCCGGTCCTCATCCCGAGTACTTTTGCTCTGATATCGTCACGGAATCTTTCAAGCCGCGCGTGACGAACCCAAAGCGAGAAGAGAGTCTGCGTGTTTGGCGGTCAAATCGAAAAAAATAAAATACAGAGAGCGTATTAAAATACACCTCTGGTAAATTACAACATTTAATACATGTAATTCATAGCTGTTATTTTGCCCTTGCTTTTGCTAGAAACGACTTGACCGCCGCACTTAAGTGTAGACTATACTGCTATTACTCAGTACCGACACTGTCGTAATATTTGCACGCAGTCATTTTAGTACAAGGGACTTTCCAGTTCAATCAATCCTCAGTGCTCTTCCAAGCTAAGAGAGGATAAAGTGTAACTGAGCGAGTTAATCCCCATATTGGCCTTATTGTAAGGGTTATTTTTAGATCACTCCCGTTATCGGAAATCCCAGGACTGTCCGGAAATAGCCAATCATGTGACGCAGATTTTGGTGAAATGGACAACCCGAGCGGCTTTACACGCGTTTTCATCCTCCACGAAAACATCCACGCCACGCGCGTGGTAACATCGGTGAAAGAACTGGGTACCATGTTTAAAAATAATTTGAGACAGGTTAACTTGAGAAGAAGGTCTATATGGGGGATTTTTCTCTCTTGCACAGCGCCATAATGACTGTGTCCCTCAGGAACGTTACCATGAGCTAGAATATTAAGTAATCAGAAGGAATCATGTATGGAGTTAGCTTCCAGAATATGAACTTCCTCCAAGCCAATCTGACCGCGGTGACTCCACATTCGATAACGGGCAATGTCTTTTCTTGTAACCATGCCGACAACCTGCAATAATACACAGCCGTATTAAAACAAAAATAATACACTGCAATACAGTAATAGTACAACCGACAACATTTAGGATATTCTCTGAGCATCTCTCTTAACCCATTTCCCTAAGACAATTATTTTAACAGGAAAACCATCATTCTGGAGTAAATTATCCGGCCATCATGTTAATTTTTTTAACGCAAGGCGAAGAAACAAAAAATAGAAACAAATATTTCGCAGGTTCCAAAAAATATTCTCGTGTACTCCAAGAAATTTATAATTGAAAATGAGTCTCTCCACCTTCTCTCCAATAAGCTCGCTTCAAAAGATACTATTGAAAAGAAATGTCTCACGACTTAAAAAAACACCAGGGTGACCCTTCCTTAGCGAATAAGATAACTTTTGTTTGAAAAATATGGGACTGCTTCGCATTTTCTCCCTTACCACGCTTTTTTGATTTGCAAAAATTGAAAACAAAACGATGTTAAGAAAACGTAACCATTCAAGAGTTCAAGACTGAACCACAAATAAACGACGGGCAGGTAAACTCGCGCAGCCATACAGCTCATTTCCAGGCCCACTCACTCACCTCGTTGTTTTCATTTACCGCAACAATGTGCCTAAGTCCCAGGGCCCTAAACAACCTGAAAGCCCGTAAAAGTGATGAATTCTGAAACAAAAGCAAAATGGAAAGAATTAAAAACAGTTGCACCTAGGCATTGCATTCATTACGTACGATTCGTCAGCTTAGGTTATGCCGCTAGAACTGCTGTGGCTGCGCGCGAGAATTCAACATCGAGCAAAAACCAATCACAGACAGCCCTGTCACAGAGCGGTTTTCACCCGAGGATCGGAAGGTAATTGGTTTTGCATTACTACGTTACACGACTGGCTTAAAAAATCTCGCGCCACATTTTAATCCAATCAGAAGTAAAACCAAAACTATGACTTACTCGCACACGTTTTCCCGCTCTTTGCATCAGTTACGTATGATTACTTCAAGTTTTGATTGGCTCACTGTATTGTCTGTGTCCTTTGTGATTGGCCAGATTGCTCACTTTGGTTTTGGTTTGACGACACTCAGTTGAAAACCACTCGACACAATGCACGAGTCTGAAGAATTTTCAGACCCCTCTCTTGAACGGGACAAGAAAAACTACCCGAAGAGAGACGACTCTTTACTCCGGTGATACATTCGCGTCGCTGCTGTAACTGGTCCCGACAACAGAAGAACATATCTTCTTCGATACTTATTGCAACGCCACATTTGCTTCAAGGGAAGTTTAGGATGCAATGACCTACCTCATTCACAGTATAAGGACTTGGGTTCATGAAAGGTCTAAGATCCATGTAGCATTCTCTTTCTTTCTGGGATATACTAACATTCTGGAAAAACAAAGAGTTGCAATTGAATAAATCTTAAAGAAAACGAGCACTAAATTCAAACCAGTCTTCCATGTCTTCAACACTAGCAACGCGACCCACCTTTCACTACATATTGTTTTATACTAAGGGTTATGATAATTTAAAAAATATCAGAAATAATAGCATGGATAAGATTGAACATTTTTTTTTGCCAGCCGACAGGGTTTGAGAACTCTGTCATTACAGTGCGACATTTCACAACAGCTTGAATGTTTGACAAGTTTGGAAGCCGATGTGTTAAGAAAGCAGGGACGGCCTCGCTTTCCAGCAATTCTTTTTCATACATAATTTTACTGAAGGAAGATCATGTGTGCTTTAATAAGGTGGTTAAAGCGAACAACAACAACCACCACAACAAAACACTACGAGGATTAACCTCGCGCCAAGAGAGTATAACCATATTGTAAACAATACACTTGATCAAGTGGGCGGGTAATTCGTCGTACATACCCTGATCGGAGGGAATCTTGGGTAGGCATCTCTGAAATCCTTTAGTTTCAATCCATGTCTTTTAAGTGGTATGTTATTTTCGGAGAATATCTGTTTTTAAAAGTGAGAAAAACTCAGTGAAAGGATCACATCTCGAGGAAGAAAGGTGCAACTTCAATTGATATTTTAGTTTTAGAAAATTGAGACTGCAGCGCGCGTCATTTTGGAGCGTGCGTTATGCGTGGCATTGCCATGCGCTCTTGCCTACTACAGCTAGCGTGGCAGGAAAACCTGGATTATCACTTGCGGTGTAGGTAAAGAAAGTACAGTTTGCGTCGGGCCAAGTGGTCCATACCACCCGAGCTTATCCCGATTTCCGTAGCATGAAGCTAATAGGAGTCTTTCTACCCCCCCCCTCCCCCCTGGATGGGATGTTAGTCCTTCTCAGAGTTACCTCCAGCATGAAATTCGTCGTACCCATTAAGACAGGCTCTGTGAGAGTCTTGCCCAAGAACACAACACAATTTCCCCGGCCAGTGCTTAAACCAAGACCGCTCGATCCGGAGTCGAGCACATTAACCATGAGGCCACCGCAACTCCACCGTTGTAGGCCCGTAGGACAGCGGGAATTTTTAATGCAAGCACTTTGATTTGTTACTAAAGACTGAATAACTTATGCATATATTCTTTAAAAATATTAGCTCCTATCTTAACACGTTGCTTAGCTTACCAATTTTCCTTTGTTCCATAGGAACAATTAGTCTACATCTGGGGTAAACTGAACAAACATATAACAATAACATTCCTGCAAATACTCACTTTTTGTTTCAGAAGAATAATAAGTTGAGATCTTAAGATTAAACCACGGAAAGTCCCAAATGTGGCCGGGTTGTTGGTGGGAGCGGCATCCTGAAACAATAACGCCAAAATAAACAGCCATCCATGTTCATACTGAATAAACGACGTACAAGAACAAGAGAAAACACTATACCTCTTCACCAGACGTGTCCAGATAATCTACCACAGGAAAACCATTGTGGTGTGAACTTTTGTCTTTTAACACATCAACTATTCGTCCAACCTGACAGAAGATATAATAAACTAACAGTCAAAACTATCTAAACACACACCCTTCCCTGATTGCTTCAAACGTAATTTCTTCACAACTAGTCAATCCGAAACCTTGTCCACTGTCCTTGGTCTCCTACGCAGGACGCTCTTCAGGCTCGTCACGCAATCTGGGTGGGCGAGGAAGATTGCGTGACGAACCCAAAGAGCGTTTGCTTAAGAGGCTATGTTGTCCTACAATATCAAGTTAGCGAGCTGAAATGGCCAGATAAATGGCCGAATTTGAGTATGATAAAATGATTATACCTTTTGTTAGAATACTTCAGTCGGCATATCTGACTCGATTGTTTCCATCATGGGTTCTTAGACATGACTTAATTTCACCAAAGTAAGAATTATAGCAAGACCAAACTCGCCTGACATACCGCCAAAGCGTACCAAAACGTTACTGTAAGGTACATATGCTAATCTGATTCGTGATTATCATCGCCAGCGGTCAACACGAAACAGTTACAATTTCAAATGAAAAAAACGTTATTCCCAGGGCTTCTCCCTTAGAAATTGGGGAAAAGCTCTGGTAAAGAGGTTGCCAATGATGGAAAGAGCAATAAAAGGGTGGGGACGGGCAGGGCGGTTGCTTTGAAAAGAACACGTAATAGACAATTGCGTTAGTTTAAAATACGTCAGTAATAGACCTTTTGCAAAAATGGCACCTAAGTTCGAATAACAATACTTTATACATCCTTAGGATCGTAGTGATGTTTCCACACAAAGGATTTTTCACATTAATGTGAGGCTCAGGACGTATAACTAAGGATTGTTACTCAAATTTTGGCGCTATTTATACAAAGGTCAATCAGAACTGTAAACTTAGATGAGAAACAGCTAGTGTGTAACAAAACGTATCTACGTATTTTAAAGGTATCTTGAAGGTATTTACCTTTTCGACTGATTTAAAACAAACCACCTTTCTACTCATAATATCACTGAAAAGAATAGCAGATAAATAGCGTTACTTTAGGGTGATCGATATGTAAATTTTCATGCCAGTATCCAACATTAACACGTAAAAAGATGATGAGAATAAAGAACTCATCAACTAGAGTAAGTACCACCACTAAGTTCTATTTTGTGACAAAGAACAAGGAGAACTTGATACTTATTTTTTTGAGTTTGCGTTACTTACGGTTTGAGAGTGGCCGAGTAGTAACTGGTTTGGTTTTACCACACTCGATCAAAAACCGCTCTAAACCGAAGTAAAACCAAAACCAAAACCTTACGTAATTGCCTGAGAACTTTCGACACTCAACTGAAAACCGCCCTGACAGCCAGGAGCTCATTCACATGCATCTATATTTTAGGCTTACCTAACGTTCATTCCGACAGCCATGACAGGCGCATCCCAGCCAAGTAAAGGAACACCTTGCAGTTTGATGTGAATATCGTACAAACCCTGAAAAAAGAAAGTTGAAAATTAAGAATCTCAGGAACAATACTCACTGTTTCCCTCAAGGCAAGTCAATAACTGTCTTTATTATATGGCCTGTGTTTGTAGCCGTAATGTCCATGGGCCGATTACGGGCTTGCAAAACCAAAGCAAAAAGCCATATGATAAACAACTTCTTAATCTCGGACATTCGGTCTTCACTTCACGGGAAAATCTCAAACCTCAGCCTTGTCGGCAAGGTCTCGGTTTGAGATTTTCCCATAAAGACCTCACTCTCGGTTAATAAGTAGTTAATTCTGACCTCGTTAAAGAAATCACCAACCCATTTGGCGATCATAAGAACGATCATGATAGGAATACCAAAGCTGATATTTCCAGTGGCTTCCATTAAAATAACGGTCAGACTGATGGTCATTCGGACAACACCGCCTACAAAGAAAAAAACAACACAATAAATATTTCAGTTCCAAAACTACAATACATTTAAAAACGACCATTTCGCTCCGAAAACGGATATGTTTTTCGTCCACACTAAGGGGACTGTGAGAGAGACCATATGACCATTTGACGTCGGCGTTTTCGAAAAGTTCCGTTTTCATCCGTCAACACTACATCACCTTGCCGGCTCCACTCGTCTCGTCCCCAGAGCTACTTGCCTCTTTTAGCTGGCGGGGCCTTACCACCAGAAAAAAAGGGTACGATAGCAATAGAGGCCTTTAGTTTGACACTGCGTTGCGATTCGAGAATAAGTAAAAGCTCTTTCCAAATGGTTTCACTTTCAGACAAAGACGAAACAAAAGCAAATGACAGTTTCTTGTCGTAACACCAAATCTCCACAGATGTATCCTTACCAAGAGTGGCCGCGGCTCCTATAAGAGCGTAGCTTCCAGGGTCTCCCCAGTGCCCCCTAGGAAACCACTTCCTCAAGGCCACCCCAAACAGTCGTCCCCAGGCTGCTCCGGTTAGAATGCACGGGACAAAAAGACCACTGGGTACGAATAAACCGTAAGTCCAAGTGGCCAATAAGAAATAGGCTGGAGCAAAACCAGCCAACGTGGCCACGTGATAAGAGGCTAAAGAGAAAAGAATTGAACGTATTTAGAAAACAGGGTACACAGAATGTCGAATAAAATCACGAAAATTGACTTGGTTTCACTTTAGTAAGTTCTTAGGTTTAAAAACCTGCGCCATATACTCAAAAAAAATCAGATTCCAAACCTAACCGCGACTTTGCGCCAATGTAATTGCTTTAGCATTTGTTTCACAACACTCTGTTGAAAACCAGTATAATCTGTCATTATTCATTGTTTTTCTATGACCAGCATGACAGGTATTCACTTGCCAGCTACTACAACACAACAGATTCTTTAGCATTTATCAATCATGTATCTAGAATGCAACATGCAGTCACTATTTTAGCGTGAGGTCAGAACATATGAAATTAATTTTCCAAGAAATAATCTGCTGTGACCAGGGAAACTACGTGCTGGGTTCCTTTGGCTTGTGAGGGTCAAGCAAACGGGGAAGATGTCTGAAAAAAGTGAAATACTGTTTTGCAATCTAATATGTACTTTATAAACTCTCTTACTCTCTGGTAAGTGAAAGAGGTTTTTAATAGACTCCTCTGGTGTGTTGAAGACCAAAGTCCCCATAGCACTGTACTGGCCATCCTCACAGAAAAACTACACACATAAGAAGGAGACAAAAATATCAGTTATGATTATTGAACACTCTTCATTCTATGTACTTATCGACTGAGTGGGAGGGCCGGCAGCAAGGTCCGTAAGTCCTGACTGAAGCCAAATATTTTCCCATCTGGCCCTTCCACTCCGTCAATAAGTACATATTGTTAGATGACAGTGAATAATTAAAACATCACCATTCCCTTGGGCATTTAACACCTTTCAATCACAAATACATGTCAATCTGAATATCAAATCAAGTGTTCGCACTTCTCTAACAATGAAACAACACCTTATCTAGAGAACAACAGTGCAGCAGACCTGTAAGGGCCTTGAAATGTTTGCCGCTCCTATTGGTTTGCAGTCGTGGTAAGAGTAGATTAGTACAAATGCAACGGTAGCACTCATGACTGAAACTATGAGTGCTTCAACAACACGAACCCAGTTCTTTTTGACAAACCTGAAACAAAATCAAAAGGAAATCAACCATTCACTTAAAAGTTGCTAATTTGTCTATGGAAAGCAGCTAAGCACAAGTCAGCACAACACAGGTCTAAACTGGCTTGGAGAAATCCAAGCACAAGAGAATTTCCAAATATTACTCACATTCATACGATTACCTACACTAATTCCCCGGGGAGTGGGGGTACTCCCTTATATGGGCTATATAGGTATGTGCGGCCCCAAAGGGTAGGGTTTTTTAGCCATTTTTGTCATAAATAGGGTATCAGTTTTGGCCATTTTGGTCTTAAATAGGGTATGGTTTTGGCTGCCTTAGTCTTGGATTGGGTATGCTTCTTGGAAGAAGATACTTTTTCATTATTATCAATAAGACCATCAACAAAAGCCCTTCATAACTGGATTTTAGGGCAACTGTGCCAGCAGCAAAAGTCATAAATATCGAATTTTTGGTCAGGTCATAAATAGGGTAGCAAAAATTGCAGATTTTTGGTCATAAATAGGGTAGGGGTTTTGGGAAGTGGGCTGCACACCCCCACCCAACTTTTCTGGGAGTACCCCCCCCCCCCCGCCCCCCCGGGACTAATTCGTACCTCATTCTAAATATGCACAGGTGGTGATTGATTGCATTGAAAAGAGCTCCAAGTAAGCCACCTGAAAAACATCAAACATGAAATATGAAATAACCATGATAAGAAATGGGCCACACATCCCTAACAATACAGGTATTAAGAATATTTCAGCCTGAAAAAGGTTCAAGTTGTCAGGAGGTCAAGTTATCAAATATTGACAAACATGGTTTGAGTTATTGAGGGCAAAATGATTTAGAAAATGACCTGAAGGGACACAAAAATTACTTCAAGTTAGCGGGAGGTTCAAGTTATTGAGGGTTTGTGTTACTGAGGGTAAGATTACAGTAAATAAATGATGGAAATACAGGGGAAATCGTTTTTGGTTTGAGTTAGCGAGGGTTTGAGTTATCAGGAATCAGTTGTACTCTGTTCCTCTAAATGAGCAGTCCTATAATTACATATCATCAAAGTTTATTACCTACTGTATTTGGAAAATTACTATTAATTCTCTTGTTAGTAAGTTATAGATTTTGTTACATAACTGCTCACCAATTATTGCCATCACACAAAACAAAGGAATCTCATAGCTTGAGTATGTCTGTCCCTAGAGAATAAAAATTAAAAATACCAAAAATTAAATGCAGTCTACTGCATATAAAGCAGACTGGCACTTCTACCATATAGAGCAAATTCAAGAAATTTTTAAAGCTGTTGTTAGTAAATAAAAGAAAATAATACATTTAGAAAGGGTTATTACACCACTACTAAAGTTAGTTAGACCAAAATCAAACAATCAGACTTCTCTATTACCATTTCAATAAAGAAAATGAAATGCACTAAATAATAAACATACATTTTCTACCATTTGTGTGCAGCTTATGGCCTGCAACTAACCTCAAATGTACCAAAGTTGATAAGTCCTGGGTTTGAAAGGTCCATAGGATCACCATTAAAAATGGACAACAGTACATTCAGCGTAAATGTGGAAACCATAGACGCAAAGAACATTCGCCATGTTAGACTCTGATTCCAAAAGCTTGCTCCTTCTTCCAAACTAAAGAGCACTCCACCTTGAACAAGGCATAAATATGTAATGACCAACCACTTATGTACAGTGCTAGTATTAAATAAAAATCAACACCATCTGTCATGCAGTCAAATCCATCCTAATGTCTCCCATGCCATTTATTATACAGCCAAGTAGAAGGCTGAAAAACCGTTGCATATTCAGCAATACCCCAGAAAACTGTTAGTACTGTGGTTTCCTGCAGGTATTCATCTGGGAATCAAATCTTTGGATCTTACCACTCAAGCGTTCTTTAAAATTTTAAAATTACATTTTCAGAAATCCCATTCTGTCAGCTTGAAAAATTTGAAAGAAAGACTGATCATTGAGAAAATGATCAACTTACACGTAAATTTGTAACAATCACTCACCAATGGGGGCTCCAAATGCTGCTGATACCCTAGCTGCCCCAGCCAAGAAAGACTGATCATTGAGAAAATGACCAACTTACATGTAAATTTGTAACTAATCACTCACCAATGGGGGCTCCAAATGTTACTGATACCCCAGCTGCCCCAGCCAAGAAAGACTGATCATCGAGAAAATGATCAACTTACATGTAAATTTGTAACAAATCACTCACCAATGGGGGCTCCAAATGCTGCTGATACCCCAGCTGCTGCTCCTCCAGAAACAAAATCTCTTTTTTCATGATCTTCACGAAAGTACTCAAATAATTTGAAGTCTTTGTTGAATGTTGTAGATCTCCCTTGCGAGATACCTGCTGCAACTACAGCTCCAGCATGAATCATGGGGCCTTCTTTACCACAAGCTAGGCCGCCAGCAACTGAAAATATTACACCAACTACTTTGCAAATCAAGGTCTGGTGAAAAGAAAAGCCATTTGGTTAGTTATAAGTAACAGGGCACCCATTTCTATACATTTTCCATGTCAGCACTTTTGGCTGGCCGCAGCACACCCATCTCACAGTTAATACATTTGCAAGTTGTTCACATGTCACAAGGAACCCTGTCACACCTCAGAAATTATAGTATCAAATTGCATAAAAAGAAATGGATGGTTACATAACACTCAATCCAGCCATTTTCCTTGCAGGAAACCCAGTGATTTCCCTGGCCAAGGAATCCGAGATCAAGGTCAAATTGGGAGGCTTTTATGAATTTTAGGTCACTATTTGAGAATGTGAATATATAATGTTTCCACAACTTTTTCTCTCTGAGTACATACTCTCTAATCAGCCATAACAATAAAAATACAAACTTGGGAAACACCCAGGGCTTCAACCATTAACATCTGAACATTGAATTTAAATACAAATAAAACGAAATAGATCATCAGACTAATCTCTGTTTACTTAATACTTTAAAATACTGTTAGTAACAATAATTAGTAGTTCCCTGTTAATTTACTACAAGTATAATATTATTGCACACAGATCTCTATGTATTCTAGCCTTTTCCAGGCATTCAATTACCGGTAGTTGGGGTGCAGCATGAAAAAATAGGGGAGAAGTGCGGCAAGAGAAAGCAAAAGAACGCCTATGGGCAAACTTAATAAAAGGTCCTTCTGCCCACTTATAGACTGCCTACAAGGACCCATAACAAGACCGCCAGCTTGTGGTTTTCAGTTGTCAACAAATGTGATAATTCTCCGGGATGTAGATAGAAAATCGCTGAAAGCTCCAAAACAACACAGCCATATTGCATTTCTCCTCTGTGTCAGTAATGCACGAGTGTTCACAAAACCTGTCAAAATTGACCAATCAGAGGGTATGCCAGATCCTGGTACATACCGTAATGACCTTTCTTTAAGTTTGCCCACAAGCATTCTTTCACTTTCTCTCACCGCGCTTCTCCACTGTTTTTTCGCTTACTGTTTTTTCCCGCTGCGCCCCAACTAACTGAATGCCTGGAAGAATTTGAAGCTACATGTGCATGCATTCAGTTTGTTTACCTTCACTCTGACAACATGTGGCACTTTTACTCCATTGAGGTAACATTTGATCTGCGGAATACCACTCCCAGCAGCTACAGGCTAAACCAAGAAAGATGTCACTTTGTAATGTGATTCAGAAGAAGACCTAACATGGTTACTGTACACATACTTTGATAATACATGTATCCATATAATATCTAAACACAGTCGATATATATATTTTCTTCATACAATATCCTGTATGTTGTCAAGCAAGATGAGTGAGAAGAAAAGAGGAGATTACCAACTGAGAGATTTTACACGTAATATTAATAATTATCTAATGATAACTTTCAAATATTATTCCACAAGCTCATGCTGGATGTACATAGCATGATAGATAACCAACTTTGCTGTATAAAATAATCAACCTCGATCCAACAATCATCATGGAAAACTGTTTTTCATTGTTTAAAACAAGCATGCACCTGATTGGTAGAGGCACGGTGCCCTCATGGTTAGTGTGCTCGACTTTAGATCGAGCAGTCTTTGTTTGGGCCCTGGCCGGGGACATTGCCTTACCGTTCTTGGGCAACACACTTTACTCGCACCATGCCTCTCTCCACCCAGGTGTACAAATGGATACCGGCAAATTCAATGCTGGGTAACCCTGCAATGGACTAGAATCCTATCCAGGGGGAAGTAGAAATATTCCTAGTCCCTTCATGTTACAGAGACGTGGATACTGTAAGCTCTGGCCTGATGGGCCACTTGGCTTGTATGTAGACTTTTATGAACCTGATTTGTTGTTGCAAAACAAGAAACCCAGAAGATGCTGGCTTGAGATTAACTTGCACTGACTCATTCCACCCAGTCAAGTTACTGAAAATCAGTGAATCAATTACTGCTGCTCAACAGAATGATACGATTTGGAACATTGGCCGCAATTACCTTACCCTTCTTTAACAATGTACAATAAATCAAGGAAGTCTAAGATAGACTGTAAATTCTGTTAAAATAACCACTTCCATTATTTTTATTACCTCTCCATAGACAACCAGCACAGCTGCAATGAGAACAAACAAAACATCGAGAGCAACCCATAAGGAGAAGGGTGCGGACATGCAGTCCCCACTGGTGCATAAGTCGATATCTGTCATTTGGTCAAGAACTCTTTAAATGATCAGAAGCGTCAGAACAGGCAATTAGGTACATTAAAAATAAAGAACTATCCCGCCTTATATCCACCATTAGTGTAATATTATTTTGAGTCATAAGAAGTGTTTTGTCATACTGCATTACACAGTCCGGAATATCCCAATATATTAGGACATCTGTGATGTCACGAAACTCACGTTTCAACCAATGAGAATGCGTATTTTGGTTGGAGTGTTGCATACCTGCCAACCCCCAGAGTACAAAAACCTGGAGACGGCTAGAAATCTTTGCATTGTAAGAATATAATTTTCTTTAGGTACTCTAGACCTTGAATTTGCCTCTTGGCAGAATGCAGGACCTGAAACAAATCACAAGCACTTAGAAAATTATTACGTTGCTTACAGATGTCACTATTATTACAAATGTATTTTTCGTTTTAAAATATGAATTTATTTTGAATGTAGTTACCACATTAGTCTCACTAAATAAGAGAGTGCCCTCAAGTGGTCTGATGACTCTCATGTTTTCTATTTTTTATTACATACATTGTATTCTTAACCAAACTGATATGCAACCTGTTCACAACCAATTATTAATGTTTTGCATTAGTTTCACGATAAGTAATGTTTAACACTCAACACTACATTTTAAACTTTTGTACCTTTTCAGTCTTTGCTTTCATAAAAATTATTTTGCAAAAATATTACTTTCTGGTACATTCAAGCTTCATGGGGAGTTGAAAAGAATCATCATCTACCAGGAACACCTGCAGTGTGTATAGTTTTTTAAAATGCCAAAAAAAAAAAGAGTACAATACCCCCTACAAACCTTAACTTAAATGTTTGCATGGCCCTCAATGTCTGGTAAATGAGCACAAACAATCTCCTCTACCCTTTGTGCCATTCCTTGGGATACTGATAGCATCCATTTATAGGGAATCACTGCACTACTCCTGGCCTGTCTGTTTCGCTGCCACTTCTGTGCTGTAGGTGGTTTTCAACAGGCTGTTGGCTCTCCAGTGATACAACTGGGGTGCACATTCCGTGAATCCACCAACAGAGACCTCCCAAATTTGTTTAATTTCGTCTGCGTACTTAGCGACGTCTTCTTTCCTCTCTTTTCCATTTGTTTTTTCCCCAAAAATTCGGCAAAGTGCCTTGAGCAGTCGAGTATGTTCTTCCATGTACTTAAGAGAGAGAAATTGAAAACAACTGTCATAAAAATGAAGGAACGATGCATTGCCAAACCTTATAACAACAGCGGTTCAGGTACACTCTCAAGGCCTCAAATTCAAAGAGAGTTTACAAAATATCGGTGTTGTTTACAACCCTGTAACTTGGCATGATGAAACTTTAACAACACTAGAACCAGTAAAAAATATACACAGCTCAATGGAAAATACGTAAATACTAGAAAATAACGCATACTCTTTACTAACCTTAATACTTGGCCACAAAATCGCGTCTACATCGTTGCTTGACACCAAAAAAACTCAAATGATTAGAAGACAGTCAATGTTCTCCCACTACCAAAATGGCCGCTTATTCTCCTTCTCAATGTTTGGTCGCAAAAAGTCCTGGACAACACTGGCCAGACTCTATGTAAGGCTGGAAACAACATACTTTCTTTGTCTGCCCGAAAGGTCCGCCATTTCCCTACTAACAATAGCTTCATGACGTCTTGGCCGTTCCAATTTATCGGGATATTCCGGACTACTCCAGGTACCAAAACGTAAGTTACTTCCGGTCGTTTTTTTTTAAGCTGGTTTTTAACTCTGTTGTTGTCCAGCAAAACAAAAAGTTTCTTTTGTTTCGCGTTCGACAAAAAGATGCCGCTAGGAAAAGTGCCTTTTTTTGCATACGTTATTTCTCGAAAACGAAGAGCAACCCAGCGAAAAAAAAATACAGGGCAATACTTTCAGCTGAAATGAAGTCCACATGCAAAATTTCAGCTAATTTGGAGCAAAAAAAAAAAAAAAACAACCAAAATCGTCACTTATCCCCTTTTATGACTAGCTTCTTCAAATGGTAGCTGCATGATCACATCAGATGGTAAGCAATTTCATGTAAAACTAGCTTCACAGATAAGGACAATGAAAATATAGTTTCAAGAACAGTTTCCATTCAAAACATCAAACTTAAACAGTACTATTGCCTGATTTTAAAACATCAGCCTTAAATTAACATAAGTACAGGAATTTAATGTTTGTGCAAAGATCAAGAAAAAAGGATACATTTTTTAATAAGAGTATATTTCTTGTCAGCTAAAAGTATGATTAACATGTCAATAGTAAAGGCGATAAGTCCAGTAACAAAGCCAATGACAAACATGACGACCCATCTGTTGATGTTGATACGAAGTCTTTCCTGAAAAAAAAAACACACACACGCTTAAAATACAAGATACGTGGTGTTACTTTTGATGCTATTCCTCAAAATGTTATGCTCCCTCTAACACGTAGACGCTACCAGCTAACTAGGGCACCAGTATAAAGGTTTCAATGAGGACACTGAACATCTGAAAATTGAACAGCCATGTGGAATATTTGCTTGCTTGGTTTGACCATCTAGAGGAACTTTTTTCTTACAATACAGATGTTCAGTTCAAGATGTTTTGTCTGGAGGTGGTGAGGGGGGGGGGGGGAATACTTGCATAGCCTGTAACAATGAGACATGGTTCAAAATGTCTTGTCTGGAGGTGGGGAGGTGGTACTTGCATGGCCTGTAAAAATGAGACACAGGGCTATGCTAACATACTTTTAATCAATAATTTATCATTTAATAATATTTGACATTATTATATGTTTCTCAACTCTTGATAAGTATATTTTTCTTACCTCGGGTGTGTATGACTTTTGTTCTTTGAAGTAAAGTGTATTTTCAGCAGTATCATAGTCTAAACTCTTATTAAGATATAAAACAGTTCAAATGAGTTGCTTTCCAAAAATGCCCCTCATAATAACGGTTAAATGGAGGAACAAATTATATTGCTGATCTTCATCATTAAGAGTTACTGTACGGATCAAATGCTAGTGTTTATAGGATAATTGGATCGTGTGAACAAAAGGCATCCATGGTTGAGTGTCAATAGCCTTGATCAACCCTTGATGCTTGATTGACACTTGATTGATACAGTGTTTATACTTGATCGACACTCAATCAATACCTGATTGACACTTGATCAACAAGTCAGTTAACACTTAACATGTCAATAGTCAACTAAGTTTTCCAGATATGCAGTTGACTGACTTATGAGCCAGTTGACACTCAACCAACTATTGACCGACTGTTGATCAAGTGTGGATCAATAATTATTGTTGATAGAGTGTCAATGGAGTGTTGATGGAGTGTCGATGGAGTGTTGACGGAGTATTGATTGAGTGTTGACTGAGTATCAATTGACATGTTGATTGAGTGGCGATCAAGATGTTGAATGAGTGTCGATTGAGGGTATCAATAGACACTCATCCGCAGATGCCTTTAATATAAATGATCCGGATAATTATTTTGTTGATCATGATACATGTAATATTAATGTCTTCCTCAAATGCTCTAGGTAACATGTAAAGTCTCCATGGTCAAATGGAGTCACCATATAATGCAGGATAACACAGCTTTGAATCTGTGTGTATCAGCTGCTGCTCTGTGTAGTCAAACAGACTCGAAAGTTGGACCCGTGGTGAACTGATAAACTCCACCGTGTTGTCATAGAACTAGTAGGTAGATATACTTTTCAAACAACTTGATTTAACATCCTCCCATCAATTTCATTTAATAATTTTGTGTTTGTGGACCGGGTATTGTATACCTGAGGAGGACCCATGAAATTTAATAAGTGACAAATCGTTTACAGTATGAATAAAAATTAAATTATAATTGACGGTGTGAGTAGCTAAATAATGAAAAACTCTGCCAATCGTAACAAGTCGTAGAAGTTGAGTCCACCTGCAAGTGTAGAGGGTCGTACAGGAGGGGTCTTTGGCATGGTTCACGAATGGAAAAAATAGAGGATCACGAATCACAGACATAACAATTTTGTTTTCCCGAATCACAAAATAAGCAAGTAAGATACTATCTTTAATGACCCGTTCTTACACTAGAAACAGTGTTTGAAGAAAGCAAAATCACGAATGACTAAGTCAAGGCTCCATATTGCAAATCGCATACCTAAGTCACTCTCCATAGATGACTCTAACCATTCGGAGGACTTGCGTCTCAAAATCACGTAGAATAGAGTGGTAAAATCACGAATATCGGTTAATGATTCAGGTTCTTCACGGGTCACGCAAAATCTTCCGGTTACGAGTCACGTATAATAATTTCCTAAATTCACGTTTCAGGGAAAATGAAATCAGCTAATCACGCATCACGAGAATACCCCTGTACAACCCTCAGTGTACGTCTAACTTGACCAACATCACTTGGTCATAGCAATGCTGACTGGATGTAAAACGTATCATAAGAACAAAACTTCTTTTAATTTAATGCTGTGCTGATTACTTAAATCAATAGTTTTTATTTTTTACTTTCTTGGTACTTCATAATTTCAAGGAAGACAGCTTGACGTCCAAGGAAGTTTTTAAAAACAGACGTGACACCTTGTGGCTAATCATGTGACAAGGAGGATCTACATTTTCCAGAGCAGTGCTCAACATAATAGTAATAACAAGCACATTCACTATTGACATTATACCTCATATTTTGAGGATATTTTTTGAAGGCTTCCAGGTTCTGTCACTAAGCCCCGAGTCGACACATCCTGATCGATGAAAGAGAAAATAAATGCTATCAGCACAAGCACGGTACCGATTCACGATGTATACACATCACGTTGTTTAAAATTCACAAGCTCACCTCTCGACTAGTCTCCAACTGCAGAGAATTAGAACCTTCTGTGGTATTTCTCCGACGACTCAAGCAAGGCTGAACTGCCGGCTACAAAGAGAAAATGAGAAAATAGCGCTCTAATGTTAACAGCAAGAGTTTTGCAAACTAGGTCTTACATCATTTAAAACGTACAGGCTAAAGAAGGAAGTGTGTTTGGTTTGTCCCGATCAATGTTCAACTTACTTGATCCAGACCAAGAAGCGGCGAATTTTCAGACGTCATATTGCTCAAGCTTCTCATACGCTGTGAATGCTGCATATAGAAAGTGTTTTGTATAAAGACAGCGACCTCAACGAAGATAATATATTCGAGAACTTGCAGTTTTCATGTGACCATACCGATATGTTACCCAGTACTCCTCTTGTAAACGGACTACGATACTTCCCATGATGCACTTGGGAACATTCAACATGGCGGCCCGAGCAACAGCTAAGTCTCTTAGACTCTTAGCATCGTATAAAGCGACTTGCTATCGATCCTATAGCAGTATTAGGTACTATTTATCTCTAGAACATTTAAAGCAATGCAATGCTGTTTGATAACGTAAGTGACATGTTTATTTGTAGCTGTTCGTGGTGTGTTTCTCTTCAAAGATGGCGGATTCACACGCGCTTCAATTCTGCAGCCTACAATTCCACATTGTCGGCTCCGCAGCCAGATGATGCAGTGAAGGAGTACCCTGAAAAGATCACAAATATTGTAGATGAAATATCAAAACTGACACTTATAGAGGTTGCCGATCTGAATGAGTTACTGAAGGTAAGGAAGGTTTTTTTGTAGGCAACATCCAACCAGGACATTAAAAAAATCGATAATTCCGATACTCGATAACAATCGATAGTGATCGATAAAATCGATAGTGATCGATAAAATCGCTAGTGATTGATCGAGTAATATCGAAGATCGATCCTCAATATTTTTGCGCTCATTGATTTTAATCAATTACAATCAAAAACGATCAATTTCATTTAAACACCATCAATTTCCGTAATCGTTGGATGTTGTCCTTCAGTAGCATTTTAAATGAATTTTAACCATCAATTTCTGTTGAAAACTATCGATCGATGTGTTGCATCCTATATATATTCGTGACATCCACCCTGTAGCACCTGCGATAAACACACTTGCCAATAACTGTTTCTCTTTTGGATGTGGACTGGTTTACATAACAGAAATTCAGGAAAAAAAAACGTTCAAGTGAACTACTTATGTGAAAACCTCGGCATTAAAAGCCACGTTTGGAAATTCCAAAAGTGACAACAGTGCTTGGTCAGGTGACTTTTAGTAGTTTGCTATTTTAAGGTTTCCTTTGGAAATGCTCAATGTCAAAATTAAGGTTCTTTTAGCACCTCCTTGTCTGTGCTTTCCTTGGACACCTGTGATAAATGTTCCCTTCTGTTTTTCAGAAAACGCTGAAAATTGAGGGTGCTACCATGATGCCAATGATGGGTGGCATGCCCATGGCGGCTGCACCTGCTCAGGTGAGCTGTTAAATTTAAATCACAATAAATTTGTTCAAGGGAGACATCAGTCTGGGACTCAAAGAGAAATAAACTCTCCATTTACATGTGCCATTTACAAGAGAATGCATAGGTTTAGTATTTTATTCTCATAGTGGTGACAAGTAATTGCTGTGTTTAGTCTCACATATTCATCTACAAATGTATCAATAATGTGGCAAAGTGTGTCGACCAATGTGTTGGCCAAAACTGGGTTGGTGGGATCAGATTCTTTTCTGTTACCCAAATTAAGTAAATTGCATTCTATTGAGTCCTACAGACTACGACAAGCCCCTAGTCAGACTGCTTGCAGTCACCCCCCCCCCCCCCCGCTCCCCTAATATTTATTTTCTTAGTGAATTATCCCTGCTACCCACAATCATTTGTTTTAGTGTACAACCATTTTATATTTTAGGAGGAAGAAGCTGAGACAGAGAGGGCAGAACCAACAGAATTTACAGTTAAATTAACCCAGTTTGATGCTGCAAGCAAAGTAAAGCTCATAAAGGAAATCAAGAATCTTGTACCTGGACTTAACTTGGTTCAGGTTAGTAGAAAAGTCACAATCCTGTTGTAAGTCAATACAAGTCTTACAATCATCTTACTGTTTGTTGTGTTCTTGGATCACATTTTATTGAGATCAAAACTTTTACAAAACTGCCACTGGTTTTGGTTTATTTGGTTGAGAGGTTCCTTGTTGTAGACTTTTGTCATTAATTTTTTTTTTTGGATTGAACCAATTGTCTTAATTTGTTAGTTGAATGAGATTTTTACATTTAAATTTGTATATTAATTGTTTGCCACACATACAGTTAGGCAGGAACTGCTATGATTTTGTTTTCAAGTGATGGTTTGAAAAGAATAGTTGAAAATGTGTTCTACTTGGAAACTTCAACCAAAGTAACTGTTTCAACCTGTGCTTGATGGAAGGCAAAAAAGTTGATCAAAATAAGTTAACTGAAATAAAAGCGTACATGTGATATTTTAAGTTCTCAACTAAGAGCTAGTGAATTTCTTGGATGTTGCATTGTTCAGACTTCTTATAGAAGACAGCTTAAATAACGTGTGCTTCTCATCTTGTTATTATTATATTTTCATCTTTTCAGGCCAAAAAATTTGTCGAATCTCTACCTCAGAATGTGAAGGAGAAAGTAAGCAAAGAGGAAGCTGATGAAATGAAAAAGGTTTTAGAGGCAGTTGGAGGAACAGTTGAAATAGGAGTTTGAAACATTGTACAGTTAACAAAATTTGGTATTAAAATTTACGTAGTTCTCACACATGTTCCTTTTCTTTTAATTTTATTAATAATTAAGAAGACTAAATTTTGCCCTGCTATGTTCTCTAAGGGCTGATTTAGACTGACAGTGTACAACTTTGTTTTGGAGGCGCTGTGGCCTCATGGTTTGTGTACTTGGCTCTGAATCGAGTGGTTTGGATTTGACAAGCTAACAACAACTCTACAAAATGAATGTTGTGGAATTCTGATTATAAGAACTGGGCTTGCTTATGCAACAATGTACATGCAAGTAAGTGAGGGAAGTTTGCCATCACCATATTGAAATAAAATTATCTACAAGGGGTTTTGGGTGAGCTTATAAAAAGGGTTCTGTGTCAAGGTTTATAGGTGGTAAGAAGAAATGTTTCAATATAAGCTAATAAAAGATAACTTGAGACTAACATACAGCAGTATCAAAATTTGCAGGTGCAGATCTGGGATGAGTGGTGACTGTTTTCCGAAACAATGAGTGCCTTCTAGAGAGGTCTAGGGCCATACTCTCTCTTAAATGCACAAGTTAGGAAACTGATATGATACACAGAGGTCCTTGTGTGGAGCCTCCTTATTATAGCAAATAGGTTTGATTTACAGGCCATAATAATTTGTGTTGCACTCTTGTGAGGGTCCAACATGAGTTTTGAAGGATGCAGAATGAGAGATAAACTGGAAGCTGGATGTGGGACAAAAATACTTTGGTGGGAGTGGGATTTGCTAATCAATGGGTGGAATACACAATAATTTTAAAATTGATGACAGGATACAGGATAAAAAACAGAAAATTACATGTCATGACTGTTATGGACCAGGATGGTGGGATTGAACTAAAGATAATGGCAGTATGCGGGATTGAAAAAGTCCATGTTAAACCCTCACTTGTCATGAGTTTGTCATGAGTTTGTTGTGCGTCAAAGTTTCATTATCTAAAATTGGCCCTGCTAATTCTAAGATGTTGAATACAAAGTTCTAGAGTTTGTTTCATGCCACGAGACAGAAGAAGCACTGCCACTGGTATAATGTGAATGTATTTGTTTTCCACAGTAATGCCAATTTTAGCAAGTTGTAGTTATTATTAAAGAAAATTATTTTTACTGGTGGTTGTCCTGTAAGATTGTTAAATATGATGTTGTAGTAGTGTCTAATCACCCCTGAGATAAACTGATGCTTCCTGTTTTGTACCTGAATGCATTCCAAAACAATAAAAGATTCTGCAGCCATGTTCTCATGCATCAAAATAAACTATTTTGACCACCAAATGGTTTAAATAGGGTTACTTCTACACTTTTTTTAATATAGATGCTCACTGAAAACTGTTCTTTCTCTGGTCAACCTTTATCATACATAAGGGGAGTTGCTATCCTGCAATGAAGTACTATTTAAAAGTCCCATAACAGAAATTCTCTGTAGCTCCTCTGGTGCATGCTTTGACACCGACTGAGACGAGAGATTGCAGTTTCTCTTTCAGATGGTCAAGTACAAGGAAGTGGTCTTGGTCTTTGTCACCCTCTTCTGTTTCCTTACTTGCACTTCTAAGACTACAAAGATCGGGGGAAAATAACCATTGAACATGAAACTGAGCTCATTACAACAGTACAGTTGAACCCCACTATTTTGAACTCTCAGGGGTAATGAAATTTTCTCCAAATTACATTTGGTACACATTTGATCTAGTTTAATTAAAGACTTAACACATCAATTACAAAGTAGGGATTTAACCTAGGTTTAATACAGACTACAGATTTGACCTAGTTGGAATACTGTTTTAACCTGAGAACAAATTTTACCTACAACATACATGCCTCAAACTTCTTGTACTGAATGGAACCTCTGTTTACACTGAAAATATGTGAAAAGAACAGCTCTGTGATCATAAGGTTTGAGATTTTTCTCCAGCTTTCCGGGCGCAAAAACTTTTTGGGACCTTCGAGAAACTGGCCTCAGGAGGCAATCAAGGTCCATAATATAATCACATCCCCTAAATAAACTAGGCCAATATCCAGCCACCCTGACTAAACGAAACCTTTTTTCCTCTTGATGGACACCAGAAGGCAATGAAAAGCCAGCAAGATAGGCCCATTAACCTGCTTGAGTAGCCAATCACAGGTTAGGAGTTTGTTCACTGTACCCTCTCACAGAGCTAGCCATGTAATGTTACCTCAACAGGTAGGGCTGGAGCAAAGGATCAAAGAAAGAAACAAGAAAATGAGCTGCAGTGGTATCCGCAGCTATTTTAATATGTATGTGATATAAGTGCCCAGAAAAAGACTCATTTCTGGGCACTTACCTCTGATATAGCATGAAACGACTAAATTGTTTTGTCCCAAGGCAAGGGACTGGAGGAACCAAGGTGGCTCATTTCTGTTGGCCACTTTTTCTCTGATAAAGCGTGAAGTGACTTCAGTATTGCTACTCCCCTAAATTAGAATACGGGTTGAAGTGATTCTCCAGTATTGCATTGTGCATCCTTACTGTGCATAATTTATGGCGTCATTAAGGTGGCCGAACACAGTTTTCACGTGCACTTTTGCTGATGCTTTTGCCCCCTCTTTTAATTTATAATTAAAGTTCTCATATGATAAATATTCATTGGACAAAGTCTGAACAAAAATCTATGTGGAGTTTTATTTCAGGGGAGTTACCTTAACTGTAACCAGTTATATGGTGGTGGGACAGAAATGTTTATGAAGGTATAGTGCTGCTGGAAACAGTGAACATCTAGTCTCCTCTTTCCTGTAGCAGAGACAGTGCAAACAAACTGATGGCCCACTCACTGTGGTATCACTTGCCTTCTGAGAGATGGGTAGGGTTAAGTCTGCATACGAGCCAAGTGGCCCATCAGGCCAGAGCTTATCCTGTTTCCTGTAGCATGAAACAACTAGGAGTATTTCTACTACCCATTGGATAGGACGCTAGCCCATAACAGGTTTACCCCCAGCATCAAGTTTGCCAGTACCCATTTATACACCTGGGTGGAGGGAGGCAGGCACTGCGAGAGTAAAGTATCTTGCCCAAGAACACGATGCGACGTCCCTGGCCAGGGCTCGAACCCAGACCACTCAATCTGGAGATGGGCGCACCAACCATGAGGCCACTGCCCTGAGGGGCCTTTTGGGTATAATCTGCAGCATCTACTCGTACGGATGGCACTATCGACTCAGGAATTCAATAACCAGTGAGTATTAACATCAGATAGAACCTTTCATCCAACTGCAGCAAATATGGTCAAAATAACGCTCGAAACAAGTACAATAATATTATAGAGCAATATTGTGTAGTTATTTTCACAGCAGAAAAACTGATTGAGAGGTTGACCCACCTGATTCAAAATCGTCAAACTCTCCCACTTTTGCCGATAAATCTATTGACTACGGCAGTTGAATAAACCTTTTATTAGATGTTTTGATGTGTAGTATCACTGGATATTTTTTACTCATTGTTTGTATTTTGACTCAGCCCATGGGTTCTTAATACAGCACAACTTGCAAAAATATATATTACTTATTAACCAAGAGTAAGGTCTTTATGGGAAAATCTCAAACCTTCCCATATTGACAGAGTGATAGCCAGGTCAATACAGCAAGGCCGAGGTTTGAGACCGGTAGAGACCGAACGTTCAAGGTTAATAAGTTGTTTATTACATGGCTTTTTGCTTTGGTTTTGCGAGCCCATAATTGGCCTGTGGACATTACGGGAGAATAATGCCATAGAATTAGCCAATCAGTGCATGTTATATCGGCTACAAACACAAGTAATATAATAAATATGAGTTATTGACTAAGCATGAGGTCAAGATGGTTGGATATTGGCCAAGTTCTTTTTTTGCGTGTTTATGGACTGAGACGGAGTCAAGGTCCACAATCATGTTAAAAAAAAAGAATGAGGCAAATATCCAGCCATCTTAACTGGACAAGCTTGGTCAATAAAGGATTTATTGTATGGAAAAAGAACACCATTTTCTTGCGGGATACGGCGGGATATCCAGAGTGGGCAAGATAGTGCCATCTTGCCCGGTTGGGTAGCCAATCACACCTAAGGATTTTGTTCATCTTGTCCACTCACCGAGCTAGCCGTATAATAAAGTGTGATACTACACACCAAAACATCTAATAAGATATATATTCTTGTGGATAGTGTTATCCAACCTTTCATCAAACTGGTTCTGGGTGGAGAGAGGCACTGTCAGAGTAAGAATCTGTATCTAAGAAATGTTTGACAACCAAGATGAAAAGTCAGCTATCGTAGAGGGAAAACAAGCACAACATTACAGGTTGCTTGACAATAAGGTTTTCACACTATATTTTTATAACTATTATCATTCATGTGGAACAGAGTACAGCTTAGTTAACAAACCTAACTGTACCAAAAGCTTAACAAAACAGAATTACATAGAAGAAAGTTTGTTCTCTTAGCATCACAGCATTTTATATCTATCTTACATATTTTCATTCGACAAAATTAATGGAGTTTCTATAACACTCTGTTTAGAAATAGCGATTTCGTTTGTGCGAAGGAGACTCCATAACTATGTCTGTTGAACAAGCGGAGCGCTTTCTTCCCTCTCTCACTTCTGTATCACCATAGTTTGCATCAGAGTGACTTCTACGACGAGGACTGTGATAAGAACCTAGGCCCCCTGCAGCAGCAAAGAAAGCAGCTGTGTTAAGCTCTGGTCGGACAGCAAAGGTATCCAAAGGTGCACCATAGCACTGTACACCAGTGTCAACAATATCGGAGTCCATTCCAGAGGGCAAAACCATTGAATTTGACCCTAAAGTTGTAGTTGAAGTGTTTCTCACTTCATGAGTCCGTCTGGGTGGTGAACGGCCAGCCAAATAAGACAACAGTTCCTCACGAAGGATAATTTTCTTTTTCTTCTTGGCCCAAGAAAGAACATCTTTACTACGTTTTTGATATCCAGACTGGTACCCCAAGTCCAAACCACGCTTGAAGGCATCAGCACCATCTGAAAGAAAAATTACGTAAATCAACAAACCAGTTACCATACATTTATACCTGAAGGTTAGGAAGACAAGCTAATGGTCCAGACACCACTTAAGATTATCATCCAAAAAAAGTTTCCTGCTAAAAGCACTGACTTTATAACTTCTGTAATTCATCATTTCTGTTACTATAGAATTGTTTTATCTATGTCAAAGTGGAATTTTATCAACCACTTATATTTTTCTCCACTGCTAGATGTTGCGAGAGGTAATTTTGCAAACACTTAGCTTACATGCTTACTCACAAAAAATACTGAGAAAAAAAGAGGACTACCCATACTTGTAACCTAAGGAATTACACAACAAAACTACTGCCTTAGAGAAAAACATACATGTAAGTGGCTTCTAAAATATTTTGCAACAAATAGGCCTGTTAATGAATGCAGCCCTGTGGCCTTAGCAATCATAAAAAGGTGGCACATTTAAGAAGAAATGGGAGGAGAAAAGGAAAGGACATAAGTTATTTTTAGACAACAGATTGCATCCTGAAATTTATGCCACTTTGAATGCCTGAAGTATAAAAAGATCGGTAAAGCTGTGTAAACAAAAACGTATGCAAACATATCATTATATGGTACGTTAAAAGTTATTTGGCAAAAGAGAATCATTTGGAGTCCGATTATCCAACAAAACTATTTTGCATTCCAGAAAAATGAACACCTATAATACTTCTTTAATATGTTTCCAAAACAATCAAACTAATATTAGATTCTTAGCAATTTCAAACACAAGAAGTTACTAGAAATGACTGAGATGAAAGAAATTTTATGCTGCAAAAGGTACTCCAACATCTCCCATGCCGATAATTTGCCATGATTAGAGCGCAGCAAATCGATTACAACGTCGTGCATAATTAGATAATTACGAAACGCATAAAAGTAAACGGGGTACAGAATAACTGCATAACTCAAACGTCACCTAGTATGAAATCTTTCTTAAAATTACCTTTACAATTTACATCTCAAACGCCTATACTAACCTGGAACATTCAAGGATACTTTAGAGATACAACTTGACGAGGTGTTTGAAGAAAGAAATCCTTCTTGTTTAATAAAAGGAAATCTTACTTACATTTCTCGGAACTTTTTTCGTTAAATTATTGTCGATGGAAAAAGGAACGAACGATGACAAAGGAAATCCACAGTACATAATTATCCTTTCATTGAACTTATGTTTATTCGTAATCGTAATTTATGGGAAAATTAAAATGCCGTTTCGAAAGAAATTGCGTATGAAGAAGACGAGTCGACCACGCGCTTGAAAATCTGGGATCACAGTTTAAACATGTAAAAATATATTGAAGGGAATACTATACCTTTGTACAGAAGAGTTATCGTGTTTGCAGTGTCTTGAAAAGGACTCCAGAGGCGATCACATGTTTGGTTGCGATTGTGACGTTCTGCGGAAAAAACACAATTGATGAAAGGGTTTGATGTCGTTGCAGTCGCAGAAACTTCGCCTGAACTTGACGGCAATAGTTGGCTTACAGGACCTTAAGGGCAAACACCTTACCTTTATAAAGTTGGGCACAGGCCGTTGCTGCATTTTGAAACAAATTCCTTAACCGCTGCAATGCTTGCTCTTTTTCAATAGCGGATCTCTCGTCAACGTCGGGTTGCGACTCTAGCTGTTCAATGCATTGCTTTTCCCAGTTTGTGAAGCCCCAAGGTTCATTTCCTCCTTCAAAATCGTCCCTGTCTCTTCCTTCCATTATTTTTAACAGTAAGATTGCTTTTACGCTTCTATAAAACTTCTAGCACGCAGGAAAAAACGTTACATCAATCTTCCAACCTCTGAACCCGCCGCTCAGGCACCGCCATGTTTTCTTCAAATGACGAACCCCAGAAGGAGTGGCCACAAAGCAGTCTTTGCCGACGATTTTAGCTGTGAGGAGTGAGGGGTGGGGGCGACTGGTGACAGGGGGAGATGGGTGAGAAGTCGGGAGAACAGCAATGCAGTTTTCTTTTGTAGCCACAATTTGCTGAGTGTTGCTCCTTCTCTGACTGCCAACTGTATTAGGGTTTTATATTGGTCTTGTAGTAAAATGATACTAAAATGTCTCTAAAAAATTACAAAATTTGCTATTGATTACAATTTAAAAACAAAAATCTTGTTTTTTGCATAGCAGAGTTTGAGCGGATAACGCCCTGAAGTTAATGTTATGTAAAACATTGTTCAGATATGGTTAAAGAAGGAAGGAATCATATAATGGTTGACTGGAAAGCGCCCCCAGAGAACCCACAGTCTCTTCCGGCGACCCATTGGACAAAGATGGGCCGATACCGTTTTTTTTTTACGATCGAAACCCCTGACCGGGTACGCCCGATACTGACGAAGTCGCTCGATACTGTGACGTCATTGAGTTAACTGGAATGTCACGTGATCTGTTTAGAACCATACTTTACTATTACTGAGGGCGAACAATATCGTTTGTTATACTGATCGCGGACTCCGTTAAAATGAGGTTGTTTACGTTCGTTAAATAGAGGTTTGAGCAAATGCTCATTTTACGGCCAGTTGCCTCGGACTGTAAATCCCGGAGCGGGGGGGGGGGGGGAGGGGGAGGGAGTGGAACTAATACAATACAATACAAATCTTTTAAGGAAAGACTCCCCTATAAAAAGGACGGGGTTACTCTTAGTACCTTTTAGGGGTTAAAAAGCGGTTTTCGTACCTCTTAGGAGGTTCACGTTCAGCCTCAAAAGGTCTAAACTGGGAGCTTTTGCGGTGCCTTTTAGGGTATTGAACAAGAAAAAACATGACAGAAGATAATGTGTTGCCTTAGAATTGTAACTCTTAACTCGTGAAAAGTTTTAAGCCACGCCCACAAAGCAGGATCTTTGTATCTCTTAGGGGTTCTTTCCAAAATCTCCGACGAGCAGCCCCATCTCTTTTAAATGAGAGTCCCCCGAGGGCCGGGGCTGTAAATGTTCCAGGAAATGTTGATTGTTTTTCAGTACCAAGAGAGGATGATATACTGAAGTACTCTATGGTTGTATCATTAACTCAGACAAACAAGTCAAAACAGTTTCAATCTAACTGCTTAGCCTTTTTTCCTCCCTTCCGATCCTTGGGCTGGCTGGCTGACTTGCCCAGTTCCCAGGCCTCGATATTTCGCCTCGGTCTAGCCTGAGTATCAGGCTTTTCTTACTCGCGGGGTAGGAGGAAGAAACACCCGGCAAAGTTTTCCCCCTACCCCTACTCTCTTGCTAAGAAAAGCCTGATACTCAGGTTAGTCTCGGTCAATCGTTTTTTAGGTCACGTGGTCCGGGACGTTCGTCTCAGATACGTCACCGAAATCAGTTGACCGTGAAGACCTGGGAAGAGAGGTCCCCTTCCCGCTTGTGTCGATGGGCAGAGCTTCGATGCTTTTCGGCCCATTCTTACTTCGATTGTGCAGGATTTAAGTAGTTTATTATCCAATTTCTTCCTTTTTGGCTTTCGGGAAGAGTGGAGAACCTTAGTAAGTGAAGAAGCAAAAGTATAATGTTGGTCTTAAGGCAATTAATTCCTAACCTTTCCAAAAGTGCATCGTGTCCTACGCAGGTGCCCCGAGGCCATAGAGGGGTGTTATCTTGGGGACAGACGTATAGTGCAATTTCAGCTTGCGTGCGATTAAGTGACATAACATTTCGTGGTAGCAGTCAGCAGTACAAAGAGAAGACGACTACGCCTTCACCTGTGGCGATCACTGAAGTGTTTACTGATAGTGAGGCCGTGAAGATCCGCTGGCAGGATGGAAGCAGCACAAAATTTCATAACATTTGGCTGCGTGATCATTGCCAGTGTAAGCAGTGTTACAACTATGACACACATCAGAAAGAGCTGAACATTTTAGACGTTCCACTTGATATTCAACCAGCAAATGTGGTCATTCATGACCAAAACAACCTGTCAATCAAGTGGCCAGACAGTCATGAAACAATTTATGATGCAGAATGGCTCAGAAAACACTCTTACACTGGAAGCACCAAACCACGAAACCACAAAGAAGAGCCGTTCTTGTGGGACAAGAAAATCATTGAATCAAACATGCCTTGTGGCTTTGATTTTGCCAAGGTTCTTTCTGACGATGATGAGCTTTTCACACTCTTTCAAGGAATTATAAGGTATGGCTTTGCATTTGTAGATAACACACCAACTGAAGTTGGTGCCATAGAAGAAGTGGCCACAAAGTTGAGTGGCTTTGTCAGGGAAACCCATTATGGTAAACTATGGGAATTTTCAAATGAGGTTTTGGAACATGCCGACACTGCTTACACAGCAGCCTACCTCCGTGGACACACAGACAGCACCTATTTCACAAATCCGGTTGCACTTCAGATGTTGCACTGCATTGGACATGAAGGAACTGGTGGGATGAATTTGCTGGTGGATGGCTTCTTTGCAGCAGAAAAGCTGAAGAAAGATGACAAGGACTCCTTTGATTTCCTTTCATCAACTACACTTCCTTTTCACTACAAATCCGAGAGCCTTCACTTGAAAGCTCATGGGCCAATAATTGAGCTTGATCCCTTTGATGGTGGTATTTCCCAGATAAGGTTTAATAATTATGATATGGAAACTTTGGATTGTCTCAAGTATGGCGATATTCCTCGATATTACAAAGCTTTGAAATCATTCACTGGTCTCGCGTGTGCCCCAGAGAATCAGTTTTGGTTCAAGTTAGTTCCTGGTTTGTTGCTGATCATGGGCAACTGGAGGGTACTGCATGGAAGATCCTCCTTTACGGGAAAAAGGACAATGCATGGCTGTTATCTTAATGGGGATGACTTCTTTGGAAAGTACAGGGCAAAAGCTGCTGCCCACAGTATGTGACTTTTTACGTGCATATTATGGTAATTCACTTCAATTCATCATTTTTTTCAAACAAAGTTACTAAACTCTACACTCTCAAAAATGGCTCACTGCACATTATTAATAAATACCTAAGCAAGATTCTTAACATCAAAAATGGTGATAATAGCATATTTACAGTCAAAACAGCTCAAGCATTCCTGCCAAGGGTGAATGAATGAGTTCATTATCGGAAATTTGATTTCCTTACTCATTTCAATGGTCAGTTATTTAAGTGAAGATTGGATTAATGAACAATACACTTATACCATATTTGGAATGCTGAGCACCAGGACTTCTCCCGTAGTGGTGGGAAAGATATCAAAGATGGTTGACATCGAAGCAAGTTTTATGGAAGGGACAGAAAAGGTCGGTTTGCATCAAGATACCGGACTATTTTTGAAGAGGTTCATTTTAAATAAAGTTCATTAATCCAATCAAAATTCGAGTATTGGATCGAGTCTTGTTTTGAATTTTCTACTCTTCACTTGAATAACAGACTATTGAAACGAGTAATGAAATCAAATCTCTGATAATGAACTTGTTCATTCACCCTTGGCAGGAACGCTTGAGCTGTTTTGACTGTAGTATAGTTCCAAGTCTGATATTTTTAGACAAAATGTCATATAGTTTGTCCTTCCATTATTAACTTAATATAGCCTTTGTTTCATTTTCATTCCTTTTATTTCCACTTATTTTATTCCTAACATATTACCATTATTACACAGCATACGTTGTATCGTAGACAGTAGGTCCACATCAGCCTACAGAGCTAAAAATAATTTTCGGACCGTGGCCGGTCATGTTCACTGGCCAAAGTAATTTTAGCTCGGTCACGTCTCATTTCTGACTGGTCAGGTATTTTATTCAGAATGAATAATGTGACCATGTCAACATGACATGACCGGTCAACATTACTGGCAAGTGAAGTTTTTGGCCAGTCAAGTCACCATTCTGGCTGGACATTGTCTGTTGACTGGCCATTATTTTGAGCCACAACCTACTATAACAAATAAAGTATGCATGTATGTGTGAATGTATCTAGTATGTGATCCAAAGATTGTTATTAATTTGATAAGATGCATTTGAACTTAGTATATTCATATAGTAAAGTAAACATGGATTTATGACTATTTTTATGAACATTCCAGAACTCAACGTTGCAACCACTGGGGTTGCCAATGCCACCAAACTTTTTTCACTGGTGACTAACATTTCACACTTTTTGTGAAATACTTTTCCTGGCGACTAAATCTGAAAATTTAGGGGCCAGCTGGCCCCCATTTCTTTCCCTGAAAGTTGAGCCCTGAATGGTGTGAGTTCAATTCATTTCTTTATCCCAAACAGGTGTTAAAGATATATTGGTCTAGGGAAAAACTGCTGATTTCGACTGAAAGTGCTTGTAGATCTGCTTGGTGAGACCAAGTTCAATAGTAAGAGTTCATTGTCATGTCCAACAAGGTGTTTGTGTCGTGAATGTTGGATAATATGTAGATGTTTTGAATCAGAGATAATTATTTGCCACGATTGTCGTGGATTTGTTTTTCTCTCTTTATCAGTTTCTGTTTCAATTATCTTTTTTTTCTAGCTAAGAGTTTTTCTATTTTGGTAATAAAGTGTGACAGTGTTGTGTTGTGTTGTGTTATCTTCAAGATCACAATTTGAGCATGCTACTAGTTGTACCTGGTTCGTGCAAGTATTATTCACAGGGTTTCACTGAAGCTGACATGGATTCCTAGTTTCAAGTATTAATTTACAACCTGGCTGGGCTGCAAAAACTAGCTTAAGGCTATAAAATAACTGGCAAGAGGGTCCAACCCTTCTGCCTGTCATTCTCTCATGGTGGATCATTACCAAATTAAAATTCTAATCTGATCATCGCACACCGTGTGATGTAACAGGTCACTGTAAATATGAGATAATTGTTAATCTGTAAGTTTCTTTCAATCAAGGCAAATAGACAGGAAAGGCGCATTACAACTCCTAATTCAAAATGTGTGTAAATTAAATTTGTTACCTTTATTGTTTGCAAATATAATAAAATAATATATATTATATTATAAATATTTATTACTATATCATATATTTATAACAAATATATATTATATAATAATACATGCAATGTAGTATAGAGAACAAATTACAATGACATTAAATAACTCGGCTCTATCAGTCTAGTCCAAAACTTTAAAGGAACTTCATAAGACAGTAATATGCAATAATTACAATTTTGTCCTGCATTTGTTGTAAAGCTTGTATTGTTATCTATCAACTGTGGCACAGAACACCCAAACAATCAGATTAATAAGGTTCTTTGCAATTAAATTTTATCCAGACAGACAGACAGACAGACAGACAGACAGACAGACAGACAGACAGTCAGACTGACAGATTAAGACTTAATTTATCCCTGAGCAATTGGGGCTTGTTAGGTGCATTACTTAAACAGCTTGTGAGTTAAGTTAAAAGACAAAAAAAATATTTAGCTAAAGATTCTGCAACTGACCTTCAGCTAATGTCCCTCCATAAAAGACGGCATTATTTAAACAAATTCTACCATCTGAAATTAACAGTTTCATCAAGGTGCATGAATACTGGCCATGAATATTGCAAACAGGGCATTATTAATAGCTCTGAATACCATTTCTACCATATAGGTTCTAAGGATCCTGGAGTAAATCCTCCAGATACTTTTTTCCATGCATATTAGCAAGGCTAACAGAAAGAACTTAATAGCTTAAAAAAGTGATAGTAACAATGGCATTGTGTATTGTAATGAACACATTAAATAAAATAAAATAAAAGACTTTATTTAACCTGAAAGGCCAATCAGTGATCACTGGATCGCTAGTATTAACTGGTGATCAGCATTTGCATATAAAATACAGCTATTCATAAAATTGTACTTTAAAAAGAAAACAAGAAGATATATATACTAAACATTTACATTAAAAATTACAACCATTCTGGAGATTATGTAAAAACAAGCATTTAAAAAGAAGAGCAACAACAACAAACAAACAAGCAAAAAATTGAACCTAATTTACAGTACATACATGATTGATACGGTCTTGATCCATAAAATGCTTAAAAATATGTGTTTTAAACTTAGAAAGAGTTTAATTCTCTGATCTCTCTTGGTAATCCGTTCCATTCTCGTGCAGCGTCACACTTGAAAGTAGGACTGACCCATTTTCGTTTTAGTTGGTGTGACGTTTCAAAGTGTTGAGTCTTCAAGTATTCTTCCATGCAGATCAGACCTCTTAACAAGATATTCCTCTAACTGGTGCGGACAGTGAACATTGTGTATGATCTTAAACGCTAATTGTAGCTTCAAACACCGCCGTCTATCTAAGGATAGCAGATATAGCCTGTTACGCATATCCTGTGAGCACATGCTGCGATTTGCAGCAAAAATAATACGCATGGCAATCTGATCTTGTGTGTTACAGCCAGGGCTGTAGCCAGTATGAGTCAAACCGAGACACTTGCCATGGTCATTTTTTTATATTGTTGGTTTTCTTTTTGAGGGAAGAAATTAAAACACTGCTAAGTACCTAGGAAGAGAATTAAACCATGGACTTTGCCTCAAACAATTTTTCTCTGGCTACAGCCCTGTCAGCAGTCTTAATGATTGAGAGTTCTTACACAAACTTGGGCAATCCAAATGAAACGATCCCCAGTTTCTCAGCTTGCTCTTTGAGCAATACATTTATGTCACTATAATGTTATAACCATGCAGTGATTTTCACCAGTCCCCTATAGAATTTTCTCACTAGAAACGATTAATTAATGATAAATTAAATTGATCTCCTTCAAGACTTCTGTAGTTTGAATTTTCCCAAAGTTTAGCACAGTTTGCCAGCTGGCCACTTCTGACAATTCTGGCTTCATGTTATTCATTTATTTCTCTCAACTTTTTTTTTAAGTATACAGGCATTGAAATTTAATAGCTGTAAGCCAGTATTTATTATTATCAATTTGTGTCCATGTTGCCTGTAAGCATTCAGAACTGAAGGGCTGGTCTAAGCATAATTACCACCTTAGGCCAAATCTTTGGTCCTTTTTGCTGTCTTCAAAATTTTAACCAAACCAGGAAAGAAAGTCTGGTAACCATTTTTCAACAACTTGAAGGCTCCCTGCAGCCATAACCAATATGTGTGCTGAGAACTGGATAAAAACAGCTCTTACTTAGTGTAGATGACACAGTTAATGTAACACAATACAGAACGAAAGATCAAAAGAATGAGGAAAACAATAGATAATTTTGTGATCGCATGAGGCAGTGTTCTATTGCGACATGTTCTGTGTCTTCTACACCAATAAGGGGCCATAAAAATTGCATAGATTTTTATGTAATTATATCTTAGAGTCTGTCATTGGTCCTGGATGATTTATTACCACATTTCTTTTCTTGACGGCATCCAGGATTTTTCTTCTTGGGCCAAGAGGAAGGCCTATGTCTTTTAGGTCGTAATCAGTACATAATGCCAAAGTACTCAGATCAATGCTTTCTCTGATCAACAATGTGGTAAACTGTTCCAAATTGAGGGAAGCCATAAAGGTAACCAGTGTTTTACTGGCTGTGTTTTCTGTTGCCATGTCTGACTGAGAGTATATATCATCCTCAAAATCAATAGATTTCAAACTGCCAATGTCATTGAATGATGAGCTTAATTGGCTACTTAAGCTGGTGTGTTGACTACTGTGGCTAGTTCGGCTTGCCACACTGCCATTTTTCATCTTGGCAGAACTTTTTGGCACATAATGAACGTGTGTTGTGACGTTGCCTTTGTCATCAAATTTTTTGACCACATGTCCAAATGCCAAGTCTGAGTATTCCACTTCGTGAGGATCAACAGACTCAGAGGCTAAACTCTGATGTTGATTTTCAACTATTTTGGACTCCAGCTGATCCAATAGAGAAGGTGAACTTTGTGACATGCTGTGGACTAAGCCGGCTTCCTCTAGTGACTTTCGACTGACCATTCTGGGCTCCTCATCAGAGCTACGCATTGAACTGAATTTTGATCTTAACGCACCCATTACTCTTTTATTTTTAGAACCAAATTGAAAAGTTTCTGATGAGTAAGATTTCATGCTTTTCTGGTCAGACATTTTTGGAGACTGACTAGTGCTGGTTAATTCTGAGAATGGTTTTTCAGTTTTTCGATGAGAAAATGACATCCTATTTCCATTCCTCGAATCTTTCCTATTATAATCATTTTCTGATTTGCTCCTTGCCCTTAGTGTTTCCTTTGCAACTTTCTTCTCATAAGCATTGTCTCTAGATTGAATACTTTTGTCTTGCTTTTTTATCCTTTTCATCATGTCTTTCTTGGCCTGTCTTCTATGCCTGTCTACTTCTTCCTTATTGCGCATCGTGTAAATGGAAATGAGGCCATCTAGATGACGCACACATTCCATGCGTCCATGGAGTGCAGCTTCTTCCAGAGGAGTTCGTCCATTATTGTCAAGAGCCCAGATGTTGGCACCAAAGTTAGTGAGGAAGCTCAAGCAGTTGAGTTGTCCACAACTAGCAGCTAAGTGAACTGCGGTTGCACCATCTTGGTTTGGCCTGTCGGGCTCTCCTCTAAAAAAAGAATTATGATAAACTTTTTAAGAGAGATTTTTGTAGAGGGTATCACTTTTTACAGTTTCACTTGTTTAATGTATTTCATGAAGACCTGAGTGGTACCTTTTGAGTGCTAGTATTACTGACATATTTGTGTTGTGTTGAAATGAAATACTACATAGATACTTTAGATAGATGATCCCACTCTCATGATCAGCTACTCTCGATGCAAAGGCAGTTTTTGTACTCCCCTCCCACAAGTACAATTGGGTAACAGTAAACTGTCAGTGCGACCTTCAAAAATGTAGGTGGGGGGTGGGGGGCCTACACGCTCTGACTTAGAGCGTCTCATTTAGTGTGAGTAACAATACTTGTCTAAAGTTACTTTGTGCTACCAGACATATGGTGAGGCTAAGCCCCACCAGCTAAACCCTTACCATTTGGAAAAAAATAATTACTGGCTGCTAGTTTAAAGTACAATCACACTGGTATATCAAACATGTATAAGACTCTTAGTATTCACTGTATGCAACAGTCTAGAGCATCTAATTTATTGGGAGTAAAGACAACTCTAGTTTCGGCTTCGTGTTAAAAGACTGGAAGTGCGGACAACTTAGTTAAGGCAACGCCCCATTTTTAAGTGCAGACTTAACTACTAACTGTGAAGTAGTTTAAGATCAACTAAAATAATGTTCTTGACCTTTCAAATGGCTTCTTCAATGAAATGTGAAAAACAACAATTTATAGTAACAATAGAGGCACTTAAAAGTTGAAACCCCATGATCCATAACGTTTAATAAGAAACGACAGGAATTTGAATCATCAGAACACGCAATGTAAAATGAAAGACTTACTTTAATAAATATGACATTTTAAACTGCTTCAGCTGCAACTTCCAGAGGCAGCGAGGGACAAGGAAAATTATCTTTCGATTTTATTTAACGATTTTTTTTTCCCGATTCTTCCAAAGCTGAATTATCACTTCAATTTGCCTCACTAGTTCCCACGATCTCCCTGACAGCAGAATAACTGCGAAACAGAAAGATGGCTTCACCGGCGTAAACAATTCTGGTTCAGTATGCATAAAAAGATAATTTAAGGGAAGGTATAGTAAAACTCCCATTGAGATCGTGAATAACTTAAGCGTAAGTTCCTTTACTAACTGTGTAAACTGATGAATAATCAAGGTGTTAACAAAATTTATCTACAACATGTTTACAGCTTGAACACGTACAAAATTTCGCGGAAAATCCGTTCTCCTGATAAGTTAACGTTCTGATACACATAAAATAATCATTTTGCAATAAAATAATCTATGTAGAACAAATGGTCTTTGGAAATGGCTGTCCCCTGCTAATCAAGATCTTCGTCTCCTAAATTTTCGTGTGGAACATTCAATTTTAATTCACGCACACGAATATTAAACAATAAGATACTAGGCGGAATACATTTTCTTTTTCATTTTCTTAAATCTTACATTTTCACCGCAAATTTTTTTGAGCCAGATAAGGCAGGTGCTAACTTTAAGCTTTTCATTTTCCCTTATTCCTACATTCTCAAACAAAATAAAAGCTCAAATTAACACGGTTAAGAAACCGTCCTTTGTATCGCTTACATAAAGAACAATATTCGGGAAGCGAATCGAATTTATTTTTCGCCAAATTATGGACGCCTTAATTTGCACAGACCTACCCCTTTCCTACCAGCAGTCGAAGCGCCTCAACATTTCCACAACTCGCGGTGTAATGCACTGGTGACATTCCATCTTCATCTCTTCGATTTGCATCCCGCTTGGTTGCTGTTCTAAGAAGCTCAAGAACACTATCGCGAGCCGCTTTGTGATACAAATCACCCATCACTTCAAGCTGGCCAGGGCGATCGAAGCATTCAAGGCATTTCCCTCGCGTTTGGGTAATATGAGACCGCCTAGTAAATATCCGCTTACCCAAATGGCCTTCTTCTAACACCGAACTGTTGTGTGTTCGTTTCCTGCTGGTCAGCAAAGGTAACTCCAATGAATCCCACAATGCTTTGGGAAACTACTATACGGGTATTGTCTTGAATACTCAGTCCCGCAAATTTCCGCTTTCTCCAGTCGCCGGCCAATTTTTTTTACAACTCGTGGATGTTCGAGGTTCCTGATATTTTTGGCAATCTAGTGACATATTATCTCTGGTTCCTGAAGACATTTTTTGAGTCTTTTATTCCTCTCAGCGTGCTTGAAATGCTTAGTTTGAGCGGAAAATCTAGCCTTATAAACGACTTGACGAGACAGGCGGAATTCAGAACCATAAATATCTTTTAATATCTTGTACATGCACATCTCGATTGTCTCTCGACTGAGGTATCTCGCAGTCCTAATAAAACGAACTATTATATTTTTTGTAAGCCATTAATCCAGTCGCAATCTCAAAATGTGAATTCTCCTTTCCAATTTCAAGACTTCCCCCCTTCTGTTAGTTATGGGAATTTGCTAATGCATAAACTGTCGTACCGCCATGGCATACCCAACCCACTCCGCCCAAACACACGAGCAGAGAAGAAACGCGAAAGTATAAAACAACCAGGAAACAGATTTGCTTATGTAGCAACTATCCAGCTAACTAGTGGGTTGTTTGCGATACAATGATTCTAAAACAATGGTGGAAGACTAGAGTTAATAATTCTTATCAGAGTTATTTTCCGTCGAGCAGATGGTGCAGTACTCTGATAAATTATACGCAGGGTTACACATGTAAGTGGCGGGGTGCGTAATCCCCCCCCCCCCCCGAAACAATCTCTTCGTCCATAACTATCTCCACTCACATTATCTCATAATTATGGCCCTTAAAAAAACAGTTCTTCATGATTTATTCAGATGTAAATAATTAGTCTATTTCAAATAATAAATGTCATCTTCATCAAGTTTCGTCGCCGCTTTTATATGTCCACAAAGCTTTTGTCCAGTTGATCTGGCGGTTCCACAACACGGCCATCGTTTACGAGAAACGCCTCTCCAACTGCACGATGCAACTGTGTCATGCATGGCGACATTTCATATTCTTTAGATGCATTAAATATTTAAAACTCGATCAACTACTGGAGAAAAACAAGTACGAATGACTAAGCTGCGGGCCTAAAAGCTAGTCTCTGTTTTCCGGTTTTGGCCACTAGTTGGCAAAACAAACTTTCAAGTTGTGTGTTAATCGACACGTGTTTCAGGAGGCTTCACACTGTCATATTGAAAAGAGGTTTGCCTCAGAGTGTACTATCACCGATACAAAGTACAAGAAAAAAGGAAACATTGAAAAACAGAAGTGCGATTTTTCATAACGTTCAAGGCGGATTAACCTAATCTGACTTGCTCTCGGTAACAGTGGAGTGAATTTCTCAAACCCACTGTTTGCAAGCATGGTTATCTCCGCTGTTCTTCAAGACAAGGTGGACTTCATTTTCACAGCAGAAATGTTCAAATTGCGTGGGAAGGCCATCATCTTGTGACTCCCTGGTAACATATTTACAAACACAGCTTGCCATTAAGTTCCCTCCGCTGTCTTCTCGTCAGTATAACTGGGCCGTTCTGGTCCTGTTAGTGTGGTTTCCAACCTGCATGTCCAGTATTTCAGCCAATTCACTCGCTGTTAGAGATGACTGTGAGTCCCCTTCCACAATCACAACTTTTGTTACCAGATCTGTGGGTAACAAAGTTCCCTTCTTTAATTTGGCAACCGCGTTCTGCGTTTGCTTCGGGTAATTCACAATGTATTCTTTCGTCACCAAAACTTGCTTCTGCATAATGTAAGTAGCTCGTGAGATCGGCAAGAAATTTCTTCCCAAGACGTCGTTTCCTTCACACACAATTTCAAAACCTCGGGTGTTTCTCGACTGTCTTAAACGTGGATTAAACAAGTTGCAAAGAAGGTTGTCACTCTAGACTCTCGTGTATCGAGTTTGCACAGACATAGAAAACAGCTTCGCCCCAGCTTGTGTACTATTTTGTGGGAATGAGGGTGGTCTTAATAACAACAAATAACAACAATCTGATTGGCTGACAGTCACCTGGCACCTGTTAATGCCAGTGGTGATATCATATTGACTGTTGCCAGCTTTTTCATCACCTGATTATATCCGACTGGGCACTTTAAATGCTGTTTATATCAACAATGAACCAAATTTATCATTTGGCTCCTTCAAGGGAAAAACAACAATTAGCGGGATAACTTTCGCCAACCCATTTTACAAGTATCGGTCGGCCTCAAACCACAAACAAAACAATCAACAAATCTTGCTATAACTGTTTCGTTACTCTAAGACAACAATTTTATGCCATATACAATATATGTCTTTTTTTTTTAATTAAGGACTTTGGATAATCAGATAGATACATGTTCTCTTGTCATATCAACTTGATAACTTAAAAATGCTATTTGCCATTTCCTACCCAAAACTCTCGCTCACATGCAAGCAAATAAAATCAATGTCTTCTGCAACTTGAGGGAGGTTTTTTTTTATAACTCGCTGTAAAACCTGGCGCTACTCCGAAAAAAATTTCCACTGATCGCCTATTTTCGACGATTTTTCTGGCGTTATTGTTTGGTCAAGTGCAGAACACATCAAACGGTATAGCATTGTTGGCAAACTTGGCGCAATAAAATGAAGACGAATTCTTGAAGAGCCAAAACTGTCACCAAATGGCAATCGAATGTTCAACACGAGACAGACGGTTTTGCGTCAAAGGTAATAAAAACCAAGACCGTCTGCACAGGGTTTTTATTATTAAAAGCTCAGAAAAAAATACCAAGCTTTATATCGGAGAAGTTAGTCGTTATGTACGGTCAGCGGTGGGTACTCAGATTCGTCATCCAATCTCAAGTTTCCAGATCCCTGAGGGTCACCAAAGGCAGTGGCGGTTTGGGAAAAATCACCCGTGGCTACTCCTGAAGGTGGAGAGTTTTGACTGGTCTGTGAAGATGCCCGGGCTCTCGTGTCTTGGGATTCTTCTTCCTTGTTTGATGGAGAAGAACTGGGGTCTGTGGGGGAGTTCTCTTCTTCCTGAAATTAGACACGCAATTATTAAGTAACTCATTTTTATTGCTTAGTTCGTAGTGAATAGGAGTAATGTTCTGAAGCTGGTTCTTCAAAGTTAGAGTAAGCCAAAGAAGGATTATCAAAATCAATAATCTGAGTTATCCATGATCACATGTTTCCCGTCATTTTTCGCATAACACATTAAACTTTAAACATCTCTGATAATCACAAAAAGTATCAGAGTGCCAAGGTATTTAGCACTGCTTGGCTAATTGTGAACACTACATCACCAGACAAATATTGAAAATTGAACAGAAATTTGATAAAAATCCCAACTGGTTGGAGGCTGACAAGTTGAATTAACAAAACGTGGAGGAGGAGGAACACCCAACACAAATCCATCAAATGGCAGGGAGGAGGATTGCAAGACAAGCACCCTAACCACTGGGCCACGTCGTCGTCGTCGTCGCCGCCGCCGCCGCCGCCTCCTCCTCCTCCTCCTTCTCCCTCTACCCTTGACTCTTACTCCTTCCTTCTTTTCGAAACGACAGAAACAAGGACTGCGGGTTAACTCATCCGCATTGTGGATTAGCGTTTATGAGCTTGGAACAACGGGCCCGATCTGACAGTGTTTTATGAATGCGAATCGATGAACACAACGTTCAAAGAACGTTCAAACAGTTTTAAACCAGCAAAAATGTCAAAAAACATTCTTATTTTTCCAGTAGACAAAAGGATCTCATGATACTTGATTTTAGAAAACGGCAACAGTTTTTATTTTTGGAATTCGCTCTTCGTGAAAAAAAGATGACAGGCGTAATATTTTAGAGTTTTACTCACCAAGGGTTTATCAAGACCTTCAGCTTGACCAATTAACCTGAAAACACAATATCAAACGTAAAACTGAAAATACACCAAAAAGCAAACCAACTGTGCGTAGCGTTGTTAAAACAAAATACAGAACCTTACCTATGTTGCTTGAGAAGCGTACAGTCCCCTCCCTCCTCGGGGTCGATATTGTAGATGTAAAGGTAACCGTCTGCGCTTGACACTAGCAGTCGAGGGAGCTTGCCGATCCTGTGGGGGAGAGGGAACGTCGTAATTAAAGGAGCTCAGTCATGGTATTTTGAATTATTTTGGCCATGTACAAAATTACCTTTAAATGAAAGAAAACCTGATAATAGTAGTTTACTAAGATGCAAAAACACCTAGGATATAATAACTAACCATAAAGGAACAAGGATGGTTAAGGATGGAGAAGATTAGCACGGATTACAAACGACGAACTTGAAAAATATAGGCAAAACTTTCCAAGATGCGCAGACCGTGACGTAGCTCCTTTAAAAGCGTGTAAAAAAAAAAACAACTCATGTCCAAAAGGATAGTGGGTACTATACTCTAAGTACTGTCAGAGATCAATTCTAATTATTTTATTGCGCTTTGTGAGGAAATTTTGGGAGGGCTGGAGAAAACGTCTTCTCAATTGAAACAAAAACTAAGGAGTCAACGGAGAAGTAAAATCGTCAAAATCTATGCTAATTTAGACCGGGTATCCGAACCTCCTTCAGGGTTGCCATTTTCTTTGCTTTTACTTGATGAATTGTTAATAAGATCGAGAAAATTATTTCATATACTTACATTGCTATGGCGCAGACGTTTCTAAGACCTGGAAGAAAAATGAAAATCTATTAATCGATATACTTGGAAATTGACAAACAAGGCTGCACTTACAACAGCGTCATCATAATTTCAAGCTTAATATCGGGAAAATTCAAAACCACGCGAATAACTTGCAAAAAAATAGTCTTCTGCTAGGCTAAGAGAGCACCAGACTTGTGATGAAACTGAGATAAGCTCCAGGTTACTACCGTACCTGCTTGTGGTAATCTGACGCTAGCAAAAGCTCTCTCTTGGTTGAAAACCTCAGCGACCTGCCAATGGTTTAAAAGAAATTGAGACATGAGAAAGAGGTTTTTTCCAGTACGGTCAGCGACACAGGCGTAAATCGGAAAACCAAATTCAAGTTCTGCAGCTAGAAGTTGAACCTACTCCAAGTTATTTTGGCTAAGGGCAAAATTATTTTTGAACTAAGGGACAAAAAAAAGCTACCAAAAATAGTAGTTTACTAAGATATAAAAACACCAAAGAGATAACAATAAACCATGAAGAAAGGATGGTAAGGGATGGAGACGATTATAAACACGGATTACAAACAAAGAACTTGAAAAAATTAGGCAAAACCTCTTCAACATGCGTAAACCGTGACTTAGCCCCTTTCAGAGAGTTTTGGAGAAAAACTTAAAAAGATAGTTTTGGTGAACGAAATCGCACTTTGAGAACAAAGTGTATTCCACCTTCCGTGCCATTTTTATATCTGTACAGACTAAATTCCTAACTGCATTGTTCCTAGACCAGTTCTAGCCTTCTCTCCGTCAGGCAACGTAGCGTTGACAGAGAGAGGGTCAGGCCGGAACTCGACTACAGTGTTCCAAGCACCAACACATACTTACATGAACCGGAAGATAGCTACTGGGATTTAGCGCTTTGCCAAAATAACCCATCAAACCGCCTGCTTCATCTGTAGGCCTAGAATTTGCAGAAACGATCAAGAATTGTTGATACACGTTAACAAGGTGAAACTCCACATTAGCGAAATATAGTAATACATAGCAAAAAATAAACAAAAGTTATGCATCAGTCAATTCCAGCAGTGCCCATCCCCCCCCCCCCCCACGGGCAACCGCGGGGCATTTGCTCACGTTGTTAGTCCCGGGGGTGGGGCATCGCTGCCCGGGGGCTGGGCATTTGCGTACCCCGGGGCGATCCCCGGGCATTCGACACACGTGTTTTGGAAAGTGCCATGGATGAGTTCATCGGGAAAGACTAATAGCTTGTTCGTCAGGGACTAGAGAAACTTGCAGATGTTTTTAAAGGTATGTTTTCTCAATTTTAGATATTTCTTCATTACTTGTAAGCATATAAATACAAGCGACAAGGTGAACTATATTTTGTTTATCACAAAACAATCACTGACGTGAACACGACTATTTCGCATTTCGCATTCAAACCTAGCCTAGCATTTTTAAATTCATGAAAGTGGAGTTAAAATACGTAAGGTTTGCGAATTCAAATGATGCGATCTTCAAGACAGATCCTGCGAACTTAAAATGCAATGCATCTTCATTTAAAATGTCTTGATTCTTCACAGAAAAAGTAGCCTGCGAATGCCGTCCGCCGCAATCCCAGCTATCCTCTAGCAAACTGTTTAAAACAAATATAAAGAAATAAATATAATCAGAATCAACTAACACGTACTGTTGTCCTTGAAGTCTAGCCGTTGCATTAAAATACTGAACAGTTGACCGTTTTATTCACTGATTAATTGAAAAACTGCGGAGGTGTTGGAAGGCGACAATCCCGGGGGCGGGGCATTTGCCCTCTTTCTTCGTCCCCACCCCGGGGCATTTAGACAGCTTATGTGTCCCACCCCGGGAAATTTGCCCATTTTTTAAAAAAAAAATGCTAATGCCCGGGGGTTAGCCCGGGGGGGGGGGGGGATGGGCACTGCTGGAATTGACTGACGCATTATCCTGTGAAATAAATTTGAAAGTAGCCTAGTGAAAAGGTTTCCCTGTGATTTGAGTTTCGACCTGGAAAAATTTCAAAATCCTTAAGATAGCTCTACAAAGATTCGTTTAGAGTCTTTCTCTGATTGATTTTCATTGACTTGTACACAAAAATTCAATCAAATTTTGGGGCTGAAACTCGGATATTTCCAAAAAAAAAAAGAGGCAGATAGTACTTACTCGTTCTTTGGAGCTTCAAGTTTGAAAATGTGCACAGTTTCTGTATTGCTTGAGGCACACAGGAATAGCGAGTCATGACTGAATGCCAGTGAGTTAATGGTAACACACCTAAACGAACACACAAGGATAATCACATTGTCAATACTATACCTTCACTATGTTGAGAATGAAATAATACCACTGAGCCGGTAAAAAGTCTGTAATACCGTTTTACTCCTCGTCGAAATTCATAAAGCTTTATTCCATCTGGAATTGAAAACACCCTAATAACTGTTCCCTGCAGAAAAAAAACAGATTATATCAGTTAGTAACCGTTCATTTATATTGAGCCTGGGAGGGAATAAAGTTCTGGAGAAATAAATTGTTCTTGCTTTTTTTTTTGGTGGGGGTGGGGGTGGGGGGGTGGGGGAGTCTATTTGGCCTCAATCTGATAAAACGGGAGTCAGTAGCTTACAACACGGTGTTATCTTTAAAAAAAGTCAAGTGATCTATCCGGTTATCACATATTCAAGCCTACAATTATTGTGGTTATAAGTTAGATCTTTTCCATATTCAAGCACGGAATACTATTAAATGCATCTGCCACAAGTCTTAGAAGTGTGTTAGTGTTAGATACTGTGGCGGGAGGTTTTTTTTCCACGTGTCACTTCTTAGGTTAGCGTGGGAAGGGTAATTCTTTTGTTTTCTTTCTAGTGGGGTTAAGAATATGTAAGAAACAATACTTTATATTTTAAATCATTTCATTCTAAAATGTCTGTAAACATGTCAGGTAAGGAAACTGTCCTACCAGTGGTTTTGAAATGCATTTTTAATACTAATTTACTAAAAAGAACTTCTCACCTTTTCTGACGCTGTTGATAGCTTTGTGCCAGCACTGTTAAATGCCATGGCAGCTACAGGTGAATCATGAGCTGGAATCATTGTGACTGCCCTCTAAAAAGGAAAAACAAAATACCGGAGAGCCTGAATATACAAGATTCTATGGAATGCTAGTATAAATCTACTAGTGTTCTAGCACAAATGCCATTCTCTGATTGGCTACACAACTCACTATCTATTCTGTGATACATAGTGAGTAGCACAGCAGTGTGCCCTAGCTAATAAAATGACAGCCGCTTGTCTGTGTCTGTGAGGAGGATTTCAATAAAGTTTTGAATGACTAGTAGATTTGTACTGAAACAATTAGATTATTCTCTCTTGATTTCTATATACTCAGGCTGTGCCCTGATCATCTATCATGCAATAGAAATCTCGAGCTCATAATCTAATTGTTAAGATGGATTCCTCTCAAAGTTCAAGCAATAAGTGCAAAAAGTATTTACTAAAAATCTGCTCACAGCACAGTAACTTTTTGAATACTATTTAAAGCAACTAACTTTCGTTAATTTCTCTAAGTGACCCTGCAATTAAATTCTCAAGCATTCTCGAGAACGTTAATGTCAAACCTCGTAAGAATGCTTGAAGTGTGTGTTGTGCTTTGAACTAACGCGAAACGTCTGTTTTAACTGAAATATAGAAAACTTCAAGTTCAATTTTCTCTTGTGGGGTCAGCTTGAGAGCTTAAGTCTTGATAAGTTCTTCTTAACTGTATTCAAAATATTACCATGCCATGAGGTTTTTCTGGTAACTTAATTTTTGCCATTATAGCTCGAATGTTCTGCAGAAATCATCTTAAACAGTATCTTTACTTTGCAATTCTATACTTTCCTGTTATTACAGGTATGTCTAATAGGTAACCAGAAATATTAGGTACAATTTATCATCTTTGCACTTATCAAGGTACATATAAATAGTACACGCGTATTTCTCCTTGAAACAAACCGATTGCCCGAGACACGCTAGCGCTTGAGTTCTGATTTTGATTCAGGGAAAGCAAAACTGTGGAAGTCTTTAATCACGACATCACTTTCATTACCTACCAAATTTACACAATCAAATATCTGGACTTCACCAATCTGTAAACAAAACAAAATTACAACAACTAAAATTGACATTTAAATTTATCAAAATTGTAACCATTATTATTTTAATGAAGTACCACCACGTGGAATTGTCTAGTGGTTAAAGCATTTTCAGATCAGGACTCTGGATTGAGTGGTCTGGGTTTCAGCCCTGGCTTGGGTCACTGCACTGTGTTCTTAGGCAAGGTACTTTCAAACTGTTTACAAATGATTACTGAAAAATTGTTAAGGCCATAGATCTGTAAACAAGGTTTTAGTGGGGAAGGGGTATCTGTGATGAACTAGTATCCCATCTGGGAAGGGGGAAGAACAATACCCTACAGGAGTTAGTAAGAGCAGCCTCTGGAATCTGGTGATAAGGACTGACCTATTTATTAGCTTCCCAAGCATTAAAAAAAGATTCTATCCTTATCCTCAAATTAAACAAGGATTAAAAACACAAATGCTCAGATACATGTGTACCTGATTGCTTCCAGGATATGCAAGGTAGCAGTTATCAGAGTTGACAGACAGAGCACATAGACCTAAGAAAAAGAACACCTTTCAGCAATGTTCTGTGCTAAATTTAAACAATTTGTGTCAAAATTAGTTTTTTTAAAAATCTGAATTAAAGTAAAAATGCTATTCCACAGTGTGACTGTATATTAAACCAAAGTTACATGTATTTCAACATCATCATGGAAAACACTCTTCCCCTGCCTCTAAAGGCAGAGACATTATTCAAAAAAAATATTGAAATTCTTTTAACCATGTGGCTTAGGATTAATCCCTTTGCCACCCTCTCATGTCTAGTTTTAATACTTGATATCTTTCACTACCCCTTAAGGTAATTCCCCTGAAATAAAACTGCCTATAGATTTTTGTTCAAATTTTGTCCACTAAATATTTATCATATGAGAACTTTAATTATAAAATAAAAAAGGGGGTGCCTGTGCTCGTTAAGGAGCAATGAGGCATTAAAAATGTCCCATTTTAGCATTATTTAATGCTTATTACAAGAATGCATTCCAAGTTATTGTAAACTCTTTGTGAGCCCAGACTCATGAAAACAAGCCTCAAACTACAGTCATTACTTGTGTCGGACACAAATAAACTTTTTAAGTTTGATTTTGACAGACAGCTGAATCCTTGTTAAAATATTGGAACCAAATTGCTTGTCACAGCTATCAAACTGCAAAATAGAAAGACTACAGTGCAGCTGCTATTTTCCTTATTTATTCAATTTTCAACAATAGAAATCAGATCAGTCTTTTCCCATGCAAAGCTAATGATTAGTTGATTAAAATGACTGGAAAAAAATTTGGGGTGCCCGAGCTCGTTAGTGAGCTAAAGCCATTTTTCAACTGACAGAACTCAATATCAAGGCAATCCACCATGTTTTCAATGTGCATGTGCACAAACGCATGCTAATGACGCCATAAATTATGTGCAGTAAGGATGCGCAATGCAAATGTGAGGAATCACCTTAAGGTTACAGTATACCTTCGCATCGGCAATTTTCTTCAGATTTGGCTTTTTGGTTCAAAGTAGTGGTCAAAGAATAATCTCTAATTTCAGAAATTTTTTTTTGAAAAGGCTAAATACTGGCAGAGAGAAGGCGGTTTTTCGTTTTCGCCAGAAGTAAAAGTTTACTTCTTGATTGACAGCCCTATGGCACATATGCAATCAACTGAGATGATTTTGCAGGAATTACCTGTACAGATGTCATGAATTGGCTACTCAGTTGATCAGCATTGTTGCTCTAACTACCAAGCATTTTTGGTATTACGTGTAACTCTATTAAGTTATAAGTAAACATAGATCATGTTAAAAACATAAACCAGTTCGAAAAAGTGAAAACAGCGAAGAACAAATCAAAATACATCAATGAGTGAAGAGAAGAAAGTTCGCCACGCAGATGAAGCTATAGCCATTGTATAAGGCGGGCAAAAAATTCGTGGTAAGAGAAAAGAAAGGTTCCGTAAAAATTTTGGAACTTGACAGCAATAACAGGGATATGTTGACAGAGACTCTTCTGATGAGTCCGATATCAACGAATCGTCAGACTCAATGAGACCATTTAAGATATTATCCATGTACAGTTGACCACACACAGTCGCTCCATAGTGCTTTCTTTTGTTTGTTTTCTTCGCCCAGCCACTCTAGCATTCATATCCTTTTTAGTCTTCCCCATTTTGCCAGACCAGCTTCAAGAAAAACCGAGCTACAGAAAAATTATTTCACCTCCTTTGGCACCTTAAGTGCATTGCAAAACACAAGGGCTTTTTGGAGATTCACACGTAGTTTTCACAGGAGGTTAACGGTAGTAAACTTTCCCTGCACTGATTGGCTCAGTTATCTGAGAACCCAGTTGAAGGCATTTGTGGGCAGAGTTTGTTTGTGAAGCAGAAGATTTTTCTCAGCACTGTTTTCTCAATAATTTTTTTCACTTGAAGAAGACACTTTAAAGAGTTACATGTATAACTCAAAGAGAATTTGTTCAATTGCCCTCAAATTTGGACAGTAGCTAGTTTAACATATACATTACAAAAACATGTCTGCAAATTGCAAATTTTGAAATATTTTTTCTTCAAGAGCGATTTTTGTATGATCACTCCACATTTTTTTTTAATCCTAGTTTGAAAATGTTCTGTAACTTATTACTACAATTGAATATGCCAAAACGCAGACACATTTTTTAAGAATGGCTGACTGTTAGGATCGAGAACCGCCGGTCAACGACCCATTTGGTAAACCGCTCATATTTTGCCCAAAGATACCCTTAGGTGACCTAATTCTAAAAATCATATTTCAAGGTTCCAGCGAATTTTTATTTTTCAGAAATTCGCGAAAATTTGAAAGCGCGGTCAAAGTGCGGTTTTTCGTGTAATAAAATGACCGAAATAACGTGCGAGGACGAAGCGCTGGTAAAGTCTTAAAATAAATTCAATTGACTTCAAACTTCACACAAATGTGGAACAACCACTCTAATTTATTCCTCGCTTTAAACTAATCTCAGAGATGTTGATATAGTGGTTTTCCGAACCATTTTAAAAATACCTATGAAGCGTGTGAAAAATAACGGCAAAATATAGGTCATGTTTAACAGCATAAAAATGCATCTGGTACCTCACTTTCCGATTATTTTACTTTACAGCCTAGAAATATCATTATTAAACATATATCATGCCAAGTTTCATGCTCGAACTCGCAGTATTTCCCTTTGAGAAAAACGAAAATCTATGTCAATGTGCTGGGCGCAAATAACACAATAATTATACACGAACAAGAGACAAATCAGTTTCAACGGCGAAAGTAATAGGCCATCATTCATTAAAATCCCGTCAATTCACTGCTATCAGTAGAAACATAATGTCCACTACATAGAAACTGTTTTTAGACGTTTTCGAAACATTGCGCGTTAACTTTGTTTAATTTCCTGTTCGCCGTCATGTCTAGTCTGTCATCGCGTGTATTTCATTAATGTAAACAACACTGTGAATGGTTTTCACAACAAACGCAAGAGATTTCCTGTAACCTTAATGTTTTCGGTTCACCAAAACGCTTTAAGTTCGTTAAGACACAATAATGGGTCAACTTGGAATGCTGTTTAGCATTAAGGACGTTAAAGGACTGTAAATTAATCGAGTTGAAATATCTTGAAGCAAATCAAAATCGCGCCCTTATTCTAATTTGGCAAACAGCCGACCTCCGTTCAAGTTCAAGAAGTCGAGAGGTTAATTCGGCAATGTATTACCGGTACAACAACAAAATCAAACCGAGGTCACAAAAGTGTAAGTTTAAAAGTGTAGTGGCAAGTCCCAAATAAATTTCGCCTATGTAAAATGGAAACAAGAAGTGAAACGCTCTGCCCCGAAACAAATAAACAAACTATTAATACGACTAATTTAATCCGAAAATGTTACAGAAAACATACCTAAAAGCCGTCGATTCCCCTCAATACCACTCCACATTGCTTTAAAGAGCCCAAGCTTTCTGCTGTAAGAATCAGGGGCCTCAGGAATCTGTTTTTATCATATTGGCAACTATGCTGCGTGGCTGATATTCGAGACTCAGTAAAAGTTGTCACACAACCGTACGAGCAGCCCAGTCACGCTTTCACTGCCCTTGCGCAAATGTTCAACATTTCGCAATTTACCTAAACCGATTACAGGTTTAAAGTAGTGACAGTAGATTGAAATGCGCTTCTTAAAGCTGACCTATCCAGGAGCAATTATTTCTTGTTCTTGAATGGCTCTTAGTTGTAGCTACAGTCGGGAAGGGGGAGGGGGTACTCCTGGAAATTTCGGATATCTGTATGCAGTGGAAGATTAAGTGGTCTCCAGCTCTTAACGCCAACACTGACACACCAGATGATTCTCGAAGTATCACAGGGATCACTAAGCTAAATAATTTTGAGTTTAGCTCCGCTGAGTCAATTACCTGTTGGCGCGCATATTGCATTGACCGTGGACAGGTGGAAAAACAGTTAAACGGGAAAAGCCTGGTGCACATTGTAATTTAGCGTTGTTCAACACGCAATCGGTCAGGTTGTAATGCTAATCGTATTTGACAGAATCTCAAGTTTTCTTTGGACACATACTGGGGTGACATACTCCTAGATGGGCGTGGCCGGGAGCCATGAGTCAAGTCAGTCAACTCGCAAAGCTTAACAGAAGAGTGATAGTGAACCACTGCTGGAAGGACTGCAGATTGTCCCTACGCTTTACCCTGATAGGCCTCTGTTTTATTCTAATGAACTAATGCTGTGACAATAATACTATTTAGCTTTACGAACATGCTAATTGTCAAGGGTTTCTTTTGCAATTTAGTCAGACATCGCTCTTTCTTTATTTCTGCTGGAAACATCGTTCTCTAAAGGAGACTTCAGGTCATTTTCTAAAAAGGCACGAACACTGCGACCCCAACATCGGTGCCATTATCAACGGGTGTGACCGAGAAAGCGTCTGGTGATGCTTCCATGGATAGTAACCATGCATGGCAGGAGTGTATTAATGTCTTCAAGGCAGCTGCATTCGTGTCTTTCATAGCCTGTCCACTTTAGAGAGGCACTTGTCTCTGGAGAAATATACTCAGTCACTGGAGAGACATTCCCTTATGGACTTAGCCAAAATGTGCTACAAACCCTGCTTGGAGCAAGCGTTGGCGCGTTACTCAAAGCCACAATAGGTCACCAAGAAGCCCTTGTTGTTTCAAAAGAGGGTTGGACTCTCAGGGCAGTCAGTGACAAGCAGCACTCGTATCTTATGGCAAAATTCCGCACTGGTCAAACGACAGGCCGAAAGCTTGACGCCGAAATGGTGGCGCGGGAAATGCGCAGAGCCCAGGATCCTTATAATATTCGTCTTTTTCAGGTGCTAGTTTTTCGGGGCGGGGAGGATCGTTAAATTTTTGTAGAGAGGGAGAGGGAGTAGAGGAGGAAGACCCTTTAGAGGAAAACCTCATGGCCGAATCGTCTCAACCTCGTTCCTAGGGTCTCTCATCTTACCGCACCCTGGAGCGTATTCCAGTCCGGCGGAAAGATGAGAGACTCTAGGAACGAGGTTTGAATCACCCTTTTGATTTGAGGCACCCTTTCCAAATTTGCTGCAACGATTAATTTACCTTTATCGACTTAAAATTAGATGATCTAATGCATTTTGTTTCCAACACTGCGCGTAGACGCAGCGCAACAGTGCCTTAACAAACTAATCACTCTAGAACATCTGAAAACATAGATCTCCCAAACAGCTTACTTTCCTGAAAATAGTTTTTCACAAAGAACTACTTATTTATCATTTTTTGGTATCATTGTCACAGCATCAGTTCATTAGAATAAAACAGAGGCCTATCAGGGTAAAGCGTAGGGACAATCTGCAGTCCTTCCAGCAGTGGTTCACTATCACTCTTCTGTTAAGCTTTGCGAGTTGACTGACTTGACTCATGGCTCCCGGCCACGCCCATCTAGGAGTATGTCACCCCAGTATGTGTCCAAAGAAAACTTGAGATTCTGTCAAAGACGATTAGCATTACAACCTGACCGATTGCGTGTTGAACAACGCTAAATTACAATGTGCACCAGGCTTTTCCCGTTTAACTGTTTTTCCACCTGTCCACGGTCAATGCAATATGCGCACCAACAGGTAATTGACTCAGCGGAGCTAAACTCAAAATTATTTAGCTTAGTGATCCCTGTGATACTTCGAGAATCATCTGGTGTGTCAGTGTTGGCGTTAAGAGCTGGAGATCACTTAATCTTCCACTGCATACAGATATCCGAAATTTCCAGGAGTACCCCCTCCCCCTTCCCGACTGTAGCTACAACTAAGAGCCATTCAAGAACAAGAAATAATTGCTCCTGGATAGGTCAGCTTTAAGAAGCGCATTTCAATCTACTGTCACTACTTTAAACCTGTAATCGGTTTAGGTAAATTGCGAAATGTTGAACATTTGCGCAAGGGCAGTGAAAGCGTGACTGGGCTGCTCGTACGGTTGTGTGACAACTTTTACTGAGTCTCGAATATCAGCCACGCAGCATAGTTGCCAATATGATAAAAACAGATTCCTGAGGCCCCTGATTCTTACAGCAGAAAGCTTGGGCTCTTTAAGGCAATGTGGAGTGGTATTGAGGGGAATCGACGGCTTTTAGGTATGTTTTCTGTAACATTTTCGGATTAAATTAGTCGTATTAATAGTTTGTTTATTTGTTTCGGGGCAGAGCGTTTCACTTCTTGTTTCCATTTTACATAGGCGAAATTTATTTGGGACTTGCCACTACACTTTTAAACTTACACTTTTGTGACCTCGGTTTGATTTTGTTGTTGTACCGGTAATACATTGCCGAATTAACCTCTCGACTTCTTGAACTTGAACGGAGGTCGGCTGTTTGCCAAATTAGAATAAGGGCGCGATTTTGATTTGCTTCAAGATATTTCAACTCGATTAATTTACAGTCCTTTAACGTCCTTAATGCTAAACAGCATTCCAAGTTGACCCATTATTGTGTCTTAACGAACTTAAAGCGTTTTGGTGAACCGAAAACATTAAGGTTACAGGAAATCTCTTGCGTTTGTCGTGAAAACCATTCACAGTGTTGTTTACATTAATGAAATACACGCGATGACAGACTAGACATGACGGCGAACAGGAAATTAAACAAAGTTAACGCGCAATGTTTCGAAAACGTCTAAAAACAGTTTCTATGTAGTGGACATTATGTTTCTACTGATAGCAGTGAATTGACGGGATTTTAATGAATGATGGCCTATTACTTTCGCCGTTGAAACTGATTTGTCTCTTGTTCGTGTATAATTATTGTGTTATTTGCGCCCAGCACATTGACATAGATTTTCGTTTTTCTCAAAGGGAAATACTGCGAGTTCGAGCATGAAACTTGGCATGATATATGTTTAATAATGATATTTCTAGGCTGTAAAGTAAAATAATCGGAAAGTGAGGTACCAGATGCATTTTTATGCTGTTAAACATGACCTATATTTTGCCGTTATTTTTCACACGCTTCATAGGTATTTTTAAAATGGTTCGGAAAACCACTATATCAACATCTCTGAGATTAGTTTAAAGCGAGGAATAAATTAGAGTGGTTGTTCCACATTTGTGTGAAGTTTGAAGTCAATTGAATTTATTTTAAGACTTTACCAGCGCTTCGTCCTCGCACGTTATTTCGGTCATTTTATTACACGAAAAACCGCACTTTGACCGCGCTTTCAAATTTTCGCGAATTTCTGAAAAATAAAAATTCGCTGGAACCTTGAAATATGATTTTTAGAATTAGGTCACCTAAGGGTATCTTTGGGCAAAATATGAGCGATTTGCCAAATGGGTCGTTGACCGGCGGTTCTCGATCCTAACAGTCAGCCATTCTTAAGCACTTTGGGCCCTGAAATGAGGAAAAAGTAAGATTGGCGAAAAACAAAATTGGCTTTGACTTGTAGCTTTCGAAAGGTGATTCGAGCACTCGCATTTAGTGGTCATGAAAAATTCAACAATTCATTTTATTTCAAAATTCTTGGTATGGTTTGATAGCCAGCTCTATAAGCTTTAATTTGATATGGGGTTTAGGTAACTACGGCTTAAACTGCATGCACTACATCGCTTGCACGCGAGACACCCCTGAAGGTATACGGTAACCTTAAACATTTTACACTGCCATCTGTACTAATCTGTTCCTGACCTGTAAAGATGAACAAAATAACCAGTTCTAATAACATATACAAACCTGATGGATTAGGCGGTGTATCTCTTATTGTGTGTAGAACCTGAAAAAAAAGAAGCAAATATTGCAAGTTACAAATGGAAATCAGTGCTAAATTATTAGCACTTGTTAAAATATGTCATCAATACAGTATTCTAGAAAATGCTTGTCATAAAGGTTATCAAATGAATGAAACTTGGTGATAAATCACAAGACACTTTGGCAACAAAGATAGCTTCAAATTGAGCAAAATTGAACAATCACTGCTCATATAGTAACTGAGAGACAACTTTAAATAAATTGTTATGTGACCAGCTTCCGAAATGGGGAAGATGAACCAAATCTTGTGCTGTGATTGGCTAACTGAGCTATCCTGCCCACTTGAGATTTAACCCTCTGCTTCCCCCCAAGAAAATAATGATCCTTATGCCATAAAGTAAAAATATTAAGGCATTTAATAAATATTGACCAAGCTTGTTTCATCAAGATGCCTGGGTAGTGGCTTTGTTTCTTTTTTTGTTTATAGTCCTCAATAATTAAGAGCAAAAAAGAACTTGGCCAATGTTCCAGCCAGTTTGACCTCATACTTGGTTGTGTTACATTTAAAGCATTAATCTATGTGATACATTTATTTAGAGCTAGAGGTTACCACAAGAAATGAGCAGTCAGTACTAAATAATAAGGAACTTGTTTACCTTCATATCCCTAATATTGTGAATGTATAAACTTTCTTCTAACACAACCAGCAGCCTCTGAAAAAGTTGTGAGTAAATAGCATTTAAAAATAAGGACAAAAAAAGAATTGGCTTCTGAGAGAATCAGATTTCCCCACCTACTGTGTTGTGTATAATACTTTCACCACTCAAGATACATTAACTAACAGCTTTCCAATACAAGGATGGAAAATTCATTTAGTTAGCACACCTGCCCAATGAGTTTGTTGTCAGCTTCTGAACAATGTTCACATTAAAATATAGCTATTGGTTATATAACTATTGATTATATAACTATTGGTTTGGCATTGGTCCTGAAAAGCCCCAATGGGGAGTGGCCAATCAAGTATACATTACATTACATTACAATCCTTCAATATAGCCTCGCCCTTAAACAGCATTTAAAGCTTATAGACCACACCAACATTATACATGTACCAGTATTGACTCACCACTCTGTTTAGTCTGACAGCTAAGATTGTGTTGGGATAACTGTAGTTGCATATTTCTGTGCCTTTCTACAAAACAAAGGAAATGATAAAAATTGTTTTTGTTTGAAAGATTAAAGTTGCAGTTTTCTTTCAATGCAAAGGAAAGACAAGATGACTTGTCTAACAGTTTTTAAGCAGGAGATCTGGTTAGTTTTATACAATGTTTGTTCCAGCTAGGTTAAAAATATAGAGTAAACTATTTCAAAGAAAATTATTACCAAGCAAATGGTAAAAATAATGAAAAGTTGATGACGCTTAAAAATGCTTGTTTGGGTGGGGGTGGGGGGTGGGGGTGCCTTGCTTAATATTTCCACCCAGGATTTGGGGTGTTTCATCTAATACTCAAGATTCAATAGTTGCTATTGGAAGAAGTTTAAAGACCTATATTTTTCTCACATACAATGTACATGGATGCAATGTTTAACAATCGCTAACCATTTTTAAAAAATGATAAACTTTAAATTATCCTACCATCATGTAATCAGAGAATGATGTCGCATGAATAGAGACAGAAACTTTGCATGTTGCTCACATACAGGGTACTGACAGACATGGTGATTTAAAATTTTCTCTTTACCTTGAAGTGGCAAACTTTGAGCTTTCTAGGTGCAGACAAGCTGACAATTGCCACAAGACTACTTGAAAATAATCTCTCTACTATGCAAATATCTTCTGTTTCTCCTAAACATGAGAAAAATATGCACCATAATTAACACCAACAGATATTCGAAATGAAGGTGAGCTGAATTGTAGAAAAAAGGGTTGCTATCTTGCAGCTTAATAATCATTTGAAGCTACTGGCATTACAGATGTCACATGAAGTCACACGATAAAATAAATTATAAGATATGCTGTTCTAAGAGGCACATCAATGGCTGACTCGTTAGTAGGCTCAACTCCATTTCAAGTGATCTGATTTTGAGCCCTGGCCAAAACTTCTGTACTCGAGTCAAAGTGATCCACTGTTGTAACACGGTAATCTCCTTTCGCATTCCATGTTACTCCAACTTTTGTCAGTTTCCCAAACAGCTCAGCATTAGTATTGAGTAGGGAGTGGGATTATAAAAATTTGGAAATCTGGAAATAGGTCTGGAGAAGTCAGAGGTCCACCAGAGTAAAATTATGACACGCAACACAGTATTGAAACAGTGCCAATTGGAGGTAATAAAAATGATGGCAAATGACATGACTTGTGTACTGATATTCTGATAGCACTGTAAACACCTTCAGAAATAAACAAGAAATCAAAACGTTTGGGATTTAGATGGGCGCATCATCTATGACAACCCTCACAGATTATCTGGGAGTCTCCTGGATACAGACGGAACCTCCCAGTCTACCGTACAGATCACCAAATCTCTTGGGCTGAGTTGTTCAATGTTTGGTTAAGCTATCCTAGGGTTAGCAAGAATTTTTATTTCAAATTTGCAACTTTTCCGTTTCTATTGTTTGTCCTTCAGTTTTAATTTTGAATAATCTCAAACTACACAGAACATGAACAGTGAAGAACAGAAAATTACAAAAAAATAAAATAAAATAAACAAACAGTGAAGAACATTTTTATACAAGAAAAATTTGTACCTTGGTTAATGTCTAATCCAGGGTTAGCATTAACGAGGGTCCCCAATAGGTTTGGCAGGATGCACGATTTGGCTTTTTTTCGCCATGATATTTGGGATTTGAGCTGAAAACAGGGATGGGAAGCAGGAATTACAATTACGAGCGGGAGCGGGATTTCGTGTTTTTATGGTGTTGGGATGCAGGATTCGCAAGGGGAACAGAGTGAGATACGGGATTTCAATTCTTACGTGACCTCATAAATTGTTATTGACCAGTGCAAAAAAACACAAGTTGGCAGAAACAAACCTTTTGTACATATAGCTGTGTCAGGTTTCTAGTAATAACAGAGTGAAAAGTAACGGCTTTGTACTCTGTCAGGTTCTGTTAAATGTGTTCATTATCGTTTAGTATCATAGGACTGTATGAGCTCTTTGAGTCCTATTGCGATCATTTGTGTAGCCTGCGTAGCTTGGCGGTTACGTTTTTAAGCAATTTGAGTACGATAAGAAAGCAGCGAAGCCGCGATAATGAGCACCAAAGCTGCGTTAAAAATTGCTTAAACCATCAAGCTACACAGGCTATCATTTGTGTTGAGCTCCGACATCAATGACATTTGTTCCTTTCTGACATTTTCGACTCTTGCAACTGTAATCTTGGCCTCACGATCCTTTCTAGTTTTTTCAGTCTTTCGACCTTTTCTAGAGTGCTTGTCTTGTTTTTGGCCAGGATGGCCACACTGAGTGACAGTGATAGTGATTTACCAAATGAAGTATGCAACATTATAAATTGTGTCACCATATATTACGAAAAGGATGCGCAAACAGGAATGCCTTCATTCAGAAAGAAACGTTCTGAGGTCAGATTTCAAGGAAAGTGAAGACGCTGAAAGTTTTGAAAGAAACTATCAAGTGTGTTTACGGGCCATCTCTTAAATATGGGAATGAATAATCTTTTTCTTTCACTGATACATGAATAAAAGACAACATAACAATAAACCACTTACAAAAAGAAACGTTACAATCATTTGTGCCAACTTATATGCTAGCCATTGAATTCTTTTTTTATCTTTTATGCGATATCTATTTTTAAAAAGTTTCTGGGTTAATAATTAAACTAACTATTAATGTAACAAATTAATAATTAACACAGAAGCGTCTTTGAAAAGTGGATGGGATCGGGATTTCCAGGCAAAAAAGGGCGGGATAGCGGGATTAACAAGAAAAAATGGTCAGGAAAGCAGGATCTGAGAACCCTATTGTGGACCCTCATTAACTGACTTTCAAAAAACCCAGCCCTGGACTGTTAACATGAAAGTGCATAATAAACATTTTTCAAAAATAATCTGGCAGATATTTGGCATTTTTGAGGGAAAATTTTGGATTTATTGATGCATTTTTTGGAAGATAATTGGCAGAGATCTACTTTAAGCAGCTTTTTTAGGGTAAAAAAAATGGTTATCTCCCGTATTTTGATTCTTAGGTCATGGCATCTTGGGACATAGATAACCCTCCTATTCTGACAGGACCTTACTTCAAGGACGTGCATCGATCAGTTTGAGGCTCACATTTATTGCAGTAAATCTACAGTGTGTATTCTAAATAATGATCGTCATGATGATAACGAAGTTAAAATGTCAAAAACCTAAATGTAAGTCAGTGAAATGACTCCTTACAACATGCTTATGGTAAAAGAAAATTATTCATAACAGTAATTAGAGATTCGCTGAATCGTGACAAAAAAAGGACAACAAAAAAACCGTTTGGGTCCTTCACATTTAAGACTTCGGAATCAGCTGATCGTTAGCATCAAGGAAGGCTTTATTCTTTTGTTTACGATTAAATGCAGCTCACGCAATAAAATCCTTAAAAACAACTGGCCTTTATTGTAACCCTGTTCCAACAATTAATGACTGCTGTCATGAAAAGGTTGAAAACCAATAATTACAAACGATGTTATTAAAATACCACTGCAAGATAAACGAAAATGACGACATAGGCTATAAAGTTATCCTCGCGAATGCATTGCCCTTCTTACATCCAAGCACTTACCATATTCATAAATCTCCTCTAACTTCTCCACAGAATTTAAAGAGAACAATTTATAGCCGACTTTTGATCCAACTGCCAGAGAACTAAAGAAAACAGAGATGCAAGAAGACAAGCAGTCAAAATGTATGAAGAAACATGAACAAAGAGTGACTCATCTTTCTTCGTTTGTAGAATCGCTTACCTACAGTCTTGATTAAAATTAACGCAGAGTAAGTTCCCCGTTGGATCTCCGCCATAAGCAGCGAGATTCATCGGTGACACTGAAGAATTTCACTCCAGTTTTCTTGATTTTTACTAGACTAGCAGAGGAGTTTATAACATTATCAACAATAACAAAACCTGCTAATGACATGCGCATGGCTGATTCAGAGATTTCAATTTTACCCACAATGCACTTAGCAAATATTTTCTAAATTTATTTATAATATAGATGGGACCCTGCGCGCGCTCTGATTGTTCAAAAACCCATGTTTTGTCAAGTATAAAACATAGAAAAAGCACGTTATCATAAAGCAAATGAAGAAGCCTAAGCCGTGTATTACGCGTGTTTTCTCTCTCGCGTTCTCCAATGCCCGTCGTGTTTTCTTACAGTGCAATACACGGCTTAGGCTTCTTTATTTGTTAGGGAAAAATTGTTTTGTCCTTCAATGTCCTTAAGGTGGCCGAACACAGTTTTCGCTTGCGCTTTTGCTGATGCAATTCAGCGCGCGCACAAGGATTGCAAAAAACAAACATGCCATCAATGGAGCGATCATTTTATTTACTCAACACCCGCAGTATCTGTGCTATTTTTCTCTATAATTGAACGCAACGCTTTAGTCTTTTATTACAAAGATATGTTAGAAAAGGTAACGATGCAAAGAACCCAGCAATTCTCAGCTTTTTCTTTCTTACCGAAAGAACCCAGTTAAATGCAGCGCATGCGTAGTAAGTAAAAAAATTGCGATTGAATGAAAATTGCACTCTCGGAAATGCGCCTATTTCTCGAGAACCACTCATTAGAATTTCACGAAATTTGGCACGAAAATACTTAAGGAAATAAGTAACTGGAGTATTGAAAATAACTGAACTTTAACAAAGGAAATGCTAGCTATTCCAGTGAACAATCAACAAGGGATAATTAAAGATCTCTCTGTTAAATTATTAGCAAAATGGTGTTAACTTGTGAGAATCGTTACAAACTTGTTGCATGCAAATTATAAAGAAAATCTAATGACTAGATTTTCTGCAAATAAACAAAGCCGATTTTAAAGACCCGTTCATATTTATTCATGTTGCCATGGCAACGGCACATACGTCAGCTTAACCATCAAAAAACCAAAGTTTGTGTTATTAACTTGCTTGCTGCCATTTTTGACGACCGGGGGATCAAGGGTTTTAGAGAAAAGGTGAATGAAACATAGTATCAAAAACTGCGTTCAGCCACCGTAAATTCCCCCTTTTTTGCAATCGCTTACTTTAATTACGAAAAAAAAAGTGCTTTGTTTTTCTGTTCAAAGTTCAGCTATTGCAAAACCTTCCACTGTCCAAAAATTTAGGGGTAGGTGTACATATGTGTGGCTGGCCCCTGAAATCTTACTCGTCCTATTACCCTATCGGAAACCAAAATGAGCTCTGACCCAAAATGGACCCACACGGCATATTCTCAAATACCCTAAATCGCAGGGACTTTTAATGTTGGCCACTTCATTGGGCGTGGACCGGAAGGGGGGAGGGGCGTGACAGATCCGAGGCTACCCAGCGTACTTCACAAAAGTTTAGAAAGAGAAACCATCAACAATTGAAGACCAAAATAGTCAAAATCGGTAACCTATCAGAGAACGGCCGGCTCTAAACCTAAGGGAGGGTGTGACCGCAGGTTACTCTAAACCATGCCACTTGGGCCCGGTGACAAAATCTATGCGCCATCTACTAGCTAACGATAGTGAACTGACACGACGTTCGGGGTATTTCGATATATAAACACGCAGGTTACTGGCTAGTAATCGATAGTAGGCGGAGCGCTCTCTTCTCCGCAGACCCCGCAAGGTGGGACAAGTCCCTGCGGCAGGGACTAGTCGCAAGGACTAGTCCCCTCGTGTGTGCGGACCTTTATGTCAATACCGATTATCACAAATTACACGTACTAGCTATGGTTATAGAGCCGAAACACTGATCGTGTCTGCACCTGCACGCACCTCGCACAGCGGATTTCTACAAATAACGTTCGAACGCCTGCGAGGGACGAACAGTTCGCACGAAGCGTTTTGAGGAAGTAGTCGCAGGGACTTGTCCCAAAAATTCAAACCAACCTTCGAGCCTCGGAGGAGATAGGGTTCCGCAAGTGTCCGCAACCACCGAGGGATGTGTTAGGAGCTTTGGGGTTTCCGTAGAACTTTTTTCTGTCAGGCATCCCGTTTGTCTTCTCATCTTCTCTTAGTAATTCCTTCCACCCCACACCCTCCCCACCCCCTCTTCGTAAGAGCCAAAACAAGAATTCGAGGACCTATCATGCGCAAAATGGGAAATCTTTGAACTGAAGTTATATCGCGTGAATTCAGCAAAATATTACTACTTTGCCTCGAAGAGTCATCGACTCTTGTTCAAATAATTTTAATTTAGTTTTTACTTGCGACAAAAAATAAGACATGATAGAAATATACAACAATAGCGAACCACCGGAGATTTTATGACCGTTTCACAAACGAACGTGTCATAAAACAAAACCACTTTAGTAACTGATATTTATCGTGTACGACCGGTTCCTGTCATTGAAAAGTAACATACAGTATACTTAAAACTTAAACCAATAAAATTATCTTGCGGCAATGAATAGCTGTTAAAGGAGTTCAGTCACGGCATTTTAAGTTATTTTGGCCACGCAAAAAAATTGCCTTCAAATTGAAGGTAACCTGAAAATAATAGTTCACTAAGAGAGAAAAACACCAAAGGGATAGTAATAAACCATAAAGGAACAAGGATGGTTTAGGATGGAGAAGATTAATACGGATTACAAACCACGAACTTGAAAAATTTAGGCTAAAGTTTCAAGATGAGCAAACCGTGACGTAACTCCTTTAACTGTTTCAGTAAAGTAATAAAACTGGACTGCGTGAAATTATTACGACTCTCTCTGACGTCGTTTGACTATGGTAATTTCAATTTTTTTTTTTTCACTCTACGTCATTTTTGCGGAAAAAGACAAGAAAAATGTCTACCCTTAAGAACTTCGTTTTCCCGCGGTTAATCAACTTCGAAAAAGTACTCCAGCACAAATTTACATTTACTCTTTTTCGAAGGTTGGTTTTTCGCTTGGTACAAGCTTGAATAAGCTCGATCTGAAGAAACTCGACGGTGTTTCAGTACTTTAGGGTGCTTGCAAAGAGCAATCGCAACTACTTATTTTCTCAAGGTTAAAGTCGACTTTGCTTTGAGTGACCTAAGATTCTTTCGGAATTGATTAAAGGAATGTACCGTGGTGACTCAGGGTTTCAACCACAAGCGCGCCATCAGGCTAGAAATTCAACGCTTATGACAAGTATATTATCTTTTTTTAACGTGCGTGGAGTTTTCACTATTCAAAATGTTATAGCGAGAATCACATCCACGACACATGTAGTAGTGAGTGATAAACCATTCTACAGACACGATTGATTCGTTGCCTAAACAGGGTACCCAATCAATCAATTAACACATGATTTTCGTAACTCATTGACCGTTTCGTAGAGAGTAAAAAATAATTGACATTTCTTCTCGAGCTCGAAAGCATCTTAGCCTCGATCATCCTCTTACGCACTTGTGCGCTTTCAGTCTATTCTCGCGGCTTTTTCCAAACAAGCGCAGCAAGAAAACGACACTTACAATCAAACTGTATAATCAATCATTAACTTATCAACCACGACCAGTTTATATTCAGTTTAGTTATACAAAAGCCATATTTGCTATGATACCAAATGGTATAATGACCAGCCATTTGTAGTGTTCACTGTTTGTGGCTCGGCAATGACATTAGTTCATATCTGTTCACTGCTCCTGGACAAACTCGAGTGTTTAAAGCCACACTCATTCAGCTAATACTCTTTCTCTTGAGATTTTCGCGCGCGGTTACTGGTTTTGAAAATCATCAGGTTGTAGAAGATTGATTCCATTTAGGGTATTAGCTTTAAAACTTTGCCGATAGCGATGGTCTTGCCTGAAAAAAGGAAGAAAAATAAGAGATGAGTTGGCGTACCGTAACGACTGGATTCAGCATCCTGGTCCAAGTTGTTAAAAGGGTGTATCGCGTTAAATCACCATCCAGTGGATAACCTAGTTTGTTTTGTCAACATTTATTTACTGGATAGCGTCATCCACCCTTTGAACAGCTGGGGCCCTAGTCAATTTATAAATACTACTGGTTGTTCAACGAGGGTTGGAGGGGAGGGGCGCCTATCGGAGCAAGGGGTGCTCCTCGCTTACTGGGGACACGGTGTATATTTAATTTTAACCAAACACATCAGAATGTCATACAGCAGTTTAATGAACAACAACAGATACTTAAACTCAAGAACTGTTCCAGTAGCGATCCTCTCAGTCAAAACAACAATTGTTTCATTATTCCAAATCAGTGAGTTCAATATTACGTTCAGATGACAGACTTAATTAATTAATTCACTCGTCTCACTATGTCAATGTCTTGAGCGTTACTTTCAGCATAGGGCCACTTATTAAGGCAAACAGGAACGCTTAAAACACGGCACGCAAGGGTCAGCCATTATTGGAAAGTTGGCGAAAGGAACGTTCGTTTGCCCACTATGGAAATTAGACGGTGGGTATCCGGTCGTTTAGCCCTCAAGTCTATTAGCTCTTAACCGTTTAGCCCTCAACCAGTAGGTGATAACGCTGTCTGTTTCTCGTTCTTTAAGCGTTGATGGGGGTTAATTGACTTCTGGTTGGGGGCTAACCGGCTAAGGGCTTAACGACTTTGGAGCTAAATGACTGGTAACCACATGGTGCCTTTCAGGCGAGTCAGGGTGCTTCCAGCAGCTCCTAGTGCAACATCTGCGGTGAAGCAACTTGCTCGAGAGCTTTTTTTTCTTTCAATCAACGTGAATGGCATTCTTACAGTACCTTCGTCTCTGAGCGTAAATCTTCCCATCTGTGGGAAGTCGGTAAACTTCTCTATGCAGACAACTCCAGTTGTTTGTAGCCTCGCTATTGCTACGTTGTCTTGTTTGATGAATCTCGGTCTTTCCTTCTGTCTCTTTCCTGTTTTTCTGTCAAGTAACGCTATTAAATGCTGCAAAAAATATACAAAAAAATGTGAAATTAACAGTGAGCTAGTTTGTCGCTGCCTGTCATCTTCAAGACTACAACTGCTTTGTTATGAATTTTTCTTCATTCAGTTGCCTTTCCTGTTAATTAACAATCCTTTTAAATTAAATATTTCCCATCAAACTCTACGTGGTTGAGTTAATTGTGACGTTCTGTGGCTTTATGTACACTCACCAAATCGTCTGTTTTCGGCCGAAAATTTCAAGTTTAACGACACTCATTTTCCATTTAAGGTCAAACAAAGGTTTTATGGCTGATAAACAAAATTTAGTGGAACAATCGGAAGGCTAGAAATGCATCATCCTGGGAAGCGAATTCAATAAAAGGGATCATATTTATATTCTGTCGAATATGATTTCCTTTTTTCTGAAAGGCGATTTATTCTTACAAGTTATGAAGTTTTATGGAAGCGCATCTAAGAATATACTTCAAAAAACAGTACTAAGAAAATACGCGCGCTGATTGGTTAAAAATCGTGTTTCTATTTAACAAGTAGATTATGAGCTCGAGATTTCTATGACGTGATAGCTGATAAGGACGAAGGCCGAATCAACTATCACATCATTGAAATCGAGAGCGAATAATCTAATTGTTTTAGTAGAATTCTTACTAAAATTTACTTCAAATAACGGTTTTCAATTATTTCTTGACGTATTAGTAAACTATGCGCCTGAAAAGCATCGCTCGGATTGAATTGTCATTTAAAATTGAAGTTGTGTGCGCGCGAGCATCAGTTTTTTCAATAATTTCAACTTTTTTGAAAGTCAAGAAACCGTAAATGTCCTTCGTTTAGACGTCTCAGGAATTTAATTATCCATTTGCATCAAAATTTTCCTCCAAAACTTTGGAAAAACGAAAGAAACGTCACCATTGCCTAGACGACCTCCAGCTACTGCACACTAATGGCTGATAGGATTGACTTGTTCAATGTAATGTAATTTGGAATTTGTACTAAAGACTTAAAGATTTAAAGATAGTATTCAATGGCTCAGCCAATCAGATTACAGCATTTGCATTAGTATGCTTGTAGAATTCTACTAAAACTCGATAGAAACACGGTACATGTTTTCTATTTCTTAAATAAAACACAAACACAAAGAATAAATTTCATATTGTTACATTATCTTACCATAAATGTACATTCTTCTATGACATTGTGAATATGTAAAACAGCGCTATAACCTGCACAAATGATGGACTTATGCTCGAGAATAACCACCTGAAAGGAAACAAACGTGATCGTTTTAAGACAAATCTGTCACTCCTGGTCCTCCTTGGAGCACGCAATGCAAAATACCGTCTAAAGTTTTGTTTTCAGAAAGAAAAATGTTGGATAAGAAACCTCTTCTTGATCCTTTAGTGTGTTACATCACTCTACAGCTACTCATCAGTTATATTCTAACTTGCTGCACAGAAAGATTCTACAAGTATACATTTATTATTACACAGATACGTTACACAATCTAAAATCAAATCCTCCTAGTATGTATTCATTAATACTCAATAATTTCGCTTTAGTGTATCTGTAGTCTCTCGTCGTAACTGTTGTTAATTATTTGTAATATCGTTAGTTTATTAGTTGTCTTTAGTCATCGTTGTCAATTCTAGTCTCTTTAGTTCTCTTGTTACCTTCAGTTGTATTTAGTTGTACCTAGTTGTATATTAATAACTCGTCCAAACGTGACCCGCCTAGATTAGCTCAGCTATCCGCGGGTATGTTACAATTGTAATTTTAATTTGACAACAAATAAAATGTATATGTATGTATGTATCAAAAAATTACAAGATAATGAGTTTTTTCTAACTGACCTGAGCTTCAAATGTTTTGACTGTATGGCATAAGTTGTCCGGTGCACAGAGCACAAACCCAGGAGAAACATCCTGCAATAATAAAGACACCATTGTAATCAGTTTACCTTGTGACACAGTTGTCATACAACAAGCCTCTTACAAATTGTGAAACCTGATTCTTGATACTAGGACACACAGTTGACCTGCACCACTTTAGGGCCGGGGAAATTGTTTGTGTTCTTTATCTTTTGTTTCCTTTAGCCAATTATAAAGAACCTTGCAAATGCTTATGGTGCCTATCTGACTAACAATAGACGGATCAAAACCGACCAATGACTGATGACAAACTTTACACGAGTCTTTCAGCCAATACCATCATGGCTAAACTGACCAATCACGTTTAACGGACTAGACTTATAACATCATCGACTGACAAACACTATTCACTTGACTCTAAAGATGACTTCCGCAGGTTGTCGAAACGTCAGTCACCACCAACAGATCTTTTCAGAACTACCCTCACCCAGACGATCACACTATACCAACTACTGATACTCCTGGGTTCAAGCCATTTACTATGTCGAAAATTTTGGCCTAAATTTTTCTGGTTCGTTGTTTGTGATCTGCGTCAATCTTCCCCATCCTCAACCATCCTTGTTTCTTGATGATTTATTACTAACTCTTTAGTGTTTTTCTATCTTAGTAAAATAATATTTTCAGCTTTCCTTCAATTTAAAGGTAATTTTGTACCCGGACAGATGAACTCAAAATGCCATGTTTCTTTTTATCTCTGTGATGGTGTGAGATGTTTTGAATGACGGTACAAACCTCTTCTTCAATTCCTCTCAATTTAAGTTTAACATTATCTCCAGCCACGGCTCCTGACTTTTCTTCTTCATCAAATATGATTCCTAACACCTCTACTGCAACCTGTATGTGTCAAAGTTACCACAGTCTAATAATCGACTTTAAATAATAATGTTCTAGTTAAAAAAGCGATAAACTGTAAATTAGTGAAGAGCTTTAAAGTTCATGTAAATGTAGATGGCATTTTTGAAGAACAAAACAGTGTTGTGTAGGGCTGTCATTAAGTTTTGAGTCACCTGTAGCCTCTTTTTCCACACCTGTAGCAACCTTGTTACTTTGTGGTTGAATTATATCAAGAACAGGCAATTTCACCAAGGGAAAATCAAGCATACTCAGCCGTAACAGGTGTTACGGGTTACGGCCTTTAATGACAGCCCTGCTGGGGGAACAAGAGCTACAGGCGCGTGTTTAAACACCTTTTTTGAGTTCTCCCAAACTTTCACAAATTTTGTTAAGAAAAAAGAAAACATTTGTGGGGCAAGTATTTAATAAAATTACTTCATCACCTTGTTGGGCATCAAAAGCAGCGAATCTCCCTTGGTAAGGTTTCCAGACTCTACTTTACCAAGTACCACAGTTCCCATATCCTGCAGTCATGTAAAAAATAGATTGTTATTACTACAACAAATTTAGATGCTATCAAACAAATCAAATAGAGCTTGCTCAAGTGAGCAAACAACCCTTTTCAAACAACTAACTTTTTCACATGATCTTCTATGAGTACAACAAATGCACTGCAACACAATAAAATTGTTCGCACCTTGTATCTTTCTGAGATCGGTATTCTAAGAGGGCCGTCTATAGGTCGTGTCAGTGATGGTAGTTCATCTATATATTCCAAGAAAGACTTGCCACTGCAACACAAGACAGTAAAGTTGAATTCTGACTTAAAACGTCCTATAATAGTCTTTTACTAGTGACAGTTTACTTGCAGGTAGTAAACTGTTGAGAATAATCAGAAGAATAATGCTATCATGTACATGTTTGTACTCTCACAGTGGACAGAGTAGTTGGGAAAAAAAACAAACTGATGCCAGAGCAAAAACTGAATGGTTTCCCAACCACCAGTAGCAATTTAAAATAAGCCATGGCAACTAATTTAACATGTAGTTTAATTAGACAATTTCTTTTCCTCAACTCCAACTTCATCAATGCCAGTGAGTTTTAAGTTCAGCTACCTAGAAACTTCCAAACAGATTGTAACAGTTTAACAAGATTGTACTTGATCCATCCACAACAAAGACTTCAGATGGATATTCGTGTTGTCTCATGAGTCCAGACTCATCCAAAGTGCTTTACCATCCATTTAAGAAGTGTCATGAGTTTTTTTCTGGAGGAAGACGTTGCCTCTGTGTTTGATCTCTTCAGTTAAAACGCCAATAAAAGCTGTGGGGATAGTACTTTTGTGCCAGACAGCAGGAAACAGAGGGCAAATTTTAAAAATCTTGTCTTTGGGCCATTAAGATCTAAGGAAACTAACCTAAAAGGACACAAAGGACTGGCAAGAGTTACATGTAAATTTCAGCCCAATTGAGTACTCACCTGTACCATGGGCACACAGCGGGATCTAATCTTTGACGAAGATTGGCACCTGTTAGTCCTGAACAAGGCATGTAATGAACATCTGTGACAACAAACAAGAGAAAGAAAGAAAGCAAAAGGAGAAAAGTTCAATTATGTTTTCCTTCACAAACCAAGTATTCCAGTCATGCATCCACTGCTGTACATGAAGATGAAATCCAAAACAAAGTAAAACAGAATTGTACATTTTATCACAGCAGAGAAGGAATCAATAAGATCAGAAATGTGTTGTGACCACAAAAATCTGCCAAAGCTCTTTTTGTGATCAGATGCTCTTCATAAGGAATGACTATCCTTACAACAACCCTGAAAAAAATCCTATTTTTGTTTTGTGATTTCAGTAACAAATTGTAATTTTAATTTAACACTCTTGTAAACAGCCATGACGACAGGACTACAGGAATCAAATGTTACCTGTCTTTGGGTTAAAGCCACTTTTCTTTAGGAAAGGAGTCAGTTTTACTTGGATTTCTTCATATCTTTAAGATATAAAAGCATCAGTTTACTTTAGGAAGAGTTTTTTTTTTTTCATGTGTATAGACCCCTTTCAGTTAATTCCCAATCTGGAGAACAAGACAATAACATTGTTTTGCATTTGAAAGGTTTGTTTCTCTCAGGGGAGAGAACAACCATTGTTTTGTGCTCCAGACTGGAAATTACTGAAATGGGTCTATATACATGGTACTTCCATTACACCAAGTGTATCAAGCATCATTCTCAATATCGAGGTCGCTAATGTCAATGTCAAAGTTGTTATGAGTTGAGTTTAAGAGTTGAGTTTAAAATTATTGCATTCCAGAAAGCGAGAAGTATGAAAATGTCTAATTATCAGAGAATGACTTTGTGCAGACTGAGTTAGACAGTAGGTCGGTTGAGTGATGGTTTTAGTTCTTTTATGAATAGCATTTCATATATTTTAAGCAGATGAGTTTATACTTGAACTGAGAATGAAGTTTGATGCATCAAAACATTAATTGACATTACTTTTAATCTTTCAAATCATGATTCACAAATAAAATCAAATCAAATGCAAGTGGAAACGTCCCCCCCCCAGGGGGGGGAGTCCCATTTCAAAAGCATTCGGAAACTCATCAGGAATTTTGAAAAGAACCTCTCAGAGGTACCAAGATCGTGTTCTGTGGGCATGGCTTCAATTTTTTTTAACCCCTGAGAGTTACCAATTCTAAAACAACATAGTAACTGGCACCTTCATTATTTTTAATTTTGATAAAGACGATTGCTTCAAATACCTTCTACCCGAAAAGTGGATTTTCAAATATCTCCTGTCAAATTTTTTCGGCTGAATACCCTAAATGGTACTACGAAAGCTCCCACTGTGGACCTTTTAAGGCCGAACACCCTTAGTGGTACCGAAACCATTTTTTTTAACCCCTCAAAGGTACAACGAGCCTCCCCATCCTTTTTATACAGGAATCTCTTTTCCCTGGGAGCTGTACTTCTGATACTCAAATGAAACAAACACAAAAAATTTATTTCTTAACAGCTTGTTGACAAACCATCTCTGGTTCCTGAAGATACCAACCTTCCCTCGTCCCATTCCACTGTGGGATCATCCATTTTATTAACAAGGACAACCAAGTGTTTTACTCCTGCTGTTTTCGCCAACATAGCATGCTCTCTGAAATACAATGCAGAACCCACAGTCTTGCTAACATCAAAAAGCAAAGATGAAAAAAACTGGTTTTCTGATTTCAGACAAATCCTCCTGACTTGCAGCCACCGGCCTCAATGATTATGAAGAAACAAAATGCATTGAAATATTTCTGTGCTACTCTGATACAAATCTGTCATAAACAAGACAAAAAGCTGAATAAAAACATACTTCTCCTGAAACAATACTCTCTCCTGGCCTTACCTGTGCCTGAATCCAACTACAAATAAAATACTGGGTTTTTGATAAACCAGAGATGACAAACACACAAGTCTGACATGGCTAGTACATAACCATGTTGAACAAAAATACGTTTTTCCCACCTTGTCTGACCTCCTCTTTCAAAACCAGTTTCAAATTCTCCTTTTCTGGCAGAGATGACCTGGGAGAGAGAAATACAGTCCAAGGACCAGTCGTTGATATCGATCATTCTGCCCTGTTCAACCTTCACAATCAAAAACTGTTACATGCAAAGGAATAGCCTCTACCAGGTAAGAGTAGCCACAAACATGTGTTAACACATTCACAGCGTTCAAGAATGACATAAACCCATGCTCATATTCACAAAAATACCTAACACCCTCACTAATTGCATCAGTCAAGTCAGTAAGACCAAGCTATTGATGACTCTCAGTCATAATACACACAGTCCCCAATGCATTCAATCAATTTTAAAATACAGTACCTAGTAAGGATTTTAATAAGATCTGACACCGGCTGGAACTCTGGTGGGTATTCTGTGGTGAAATGCCAACCATAATGTTGGCATTTTTCAAAATTGGCCCTTTCAAGGAAGTTGAACATTATGGGGTTCTCTTATTGCTCTATGACAAGTGCTGCATCAAGACAGCAATCCACTTTAAATCATATCAACAGTACTCACCTAGTTTGTATCAAATAGACTATTTTAAACCGCACAACATACATGCATACATATATATATACATCAGTATTGTACAGGAAAACATACAAGACATTATGATACGTGAGTACTCACCAGAACTCCAAGGTCGGCCTGTGCAGCACCACTGATCATGTTTGGAACAAAGCTCTTGTGTCCTGGTGCATCCAGTAACGTGAAATGCTTGCTGGGAGTATCAAAGGCAGCTCTTCCCACCTCTACTGTTTTACCCTGAGGAGTGAGAGTGATTCAAGAAGATATTAACATTGTGTGAATCTGATTTTGAATGTAACAGTTCAAGCTCTTTCCAATTAATGGTTAAGGCACCAATGAGATGTTTTAGTTTCCGCCTGTGAAATTTTATGCATAATACCACTCAGAACTATTACATAACCAGTTGACAAGGAAAATATTTTACGCCCACAATTAATGACAGCAAAGTTTCACTGTCATATCAACCTGTTAAAAGCCCCTGAATGTAACCTTGAATGTTTGAATGCTGGCATGGACAAAATGTGACAGTGTTCACCATAAAGTTAATCAAATCACATCCATCTAATATGCTATTAAGGACAATATGAAATGTCATTTCAATTGTTTAAAAAGCTGAGAACAGCATTATTCCAAAAACGTGATACCAGTGCCTGAGCAGTAAACATGGAAACAGATGAGTGTGGTTGTACCTTATCTCTTTCTTCTTGATTTGTGTCCAAGGCCCACGATAAATACCTAACGAAAATAATAAATAATATTAACTGTAATATTGATAATGATGATGACAATGACAATAATGATAAAGTTCTATAATAATTATAATAAGTATTGATAACACAAAATTATTGAATAGTATAAGAAAATAGGAATGAACAAATAGGTCTGAAATGGCATTGTCTAACTATTTGAAAAAAACTTGTTTTGACACCATGGAATAGTTAAGATGCATCAATCAAATTGCTATTATAACTAAATTGTACCAAATACATTACTTAGAACTCTTAAGAGACCAGATCACAATCTAACAGTATCCAGGGCTAGCGCTGTGCTCTAGAGGTGGTTGGGTGCCACAGGCGACTAACTCTTGCCTTTGGCCAACTGGAAAAACTTACTCTTTTCAGAAATAAAGTTATGTGCTGGGCACCCAGGATTTCATGATTAGGAACCTTTCGGCTCCTCACAATTTTTCTTAGACAACAGCCTTGAGTATCAACAATAGTAACCGTCATTACTACAATACCAACAAACCAACCATGTTTCTCTGTTCTTTTCTTTCGCTTCTCTTTCATACTTTTCAAGCGTTCTTTTGTCAACCTGTCCTGTCAGATACCTACAAGTGCGACAAATAATTTAATTTCTTTGTAAACGAAAAACCAAGTAGAAGTATTTGATGTTATTAAAATGTCATTCTAGTATAATATCTTTTTCGGTATCTCTATTAGCTGATCAATTCAAACCCTCACTTACATCACATGACCACCAATTGTTGATTTTCCAGCATCTGAAAGGAATGAAATTGTGTTCATTTTACAATGTGCTTACATGAATTTTGTGTACATGTATGTGATATGTACAAGGGTATAGGGTACAGCACAGTGCAGTACAGTATTTTAACCAAAATGTAAAGTTGGTAGTAAGTGACAACAAACTTTAAAAAAATTTTTTTTTAGTTTTTTTTGACAGCCAACAATGATAACTCATAAATTATATTGATTTTCTAGCATTTGAGGGGAACAAAATTGTGTTGAATTAACAATGCTGCCAACATAAATTTTGTGTTCATGTATGCAATATAAGGGTGTAGGGTACAGCACAGCACAGTACAGTGCAGTGCAGTGCAATACACTATTTTAACTAAAATGTAAAGTTCTTAGTGAGTGAAAACAAACTTTTTAATATTTTTTTATAAAATCATAAATCATATTGAAGCCCTCACCAACATGACCAATAAATATAATGTTCACATGTTCTCTTTTGTCTTCAGCTTCTTCTTCTTCAACTTCTTTCTTGGCATTCTTCTTCACTGGTTTCACCTCTTCCTCTTCCTCCATTTCAGCTTCTTCCGCTTCCTTGTTTTCTACATTAATAAATGTACACAAAGTCAGTCTATTATCGATAAGGATGTAGAGAGTACAGCTGACACGTTTAGGGATGCAGCTTAAAGCGTTCATCAGCTGAAACTGAGCTTATCACTGGCTGAAATGGCTAAATACAAAGTTAAATCTTCACATGTTCTGCAGAGTGATCAATGCTTTCTGTTTTTATCTTAATTTAACAACAAAAATTATGTTTTTTTCCTACAGATATTTAATATTACTTTTCTCCCCAACCTTATTCCCAGAGTATCTCTTCTTCCTATCCCACTCAAGAAGGCAGGAATTGAAGAAGATGGACTCTAAGAACGAGATCGTTTTCTACCTTCATCCATATTTGTATCTGGTTTCACAGCTTCTCTATCTTCACCTGCTTTGGAAGACCAAATGCAATTCTGTTAAGTTGATTGTTAGGGTACTGTAGTGTAAAAGTCAAATAATGTGCCTGGGATAATAATTATTAAAAGTTGTTTTGTTGGGCTCATTTCCAGGGGTGCCTATTAACAGTAAGTTTCAAACATGTTTGGTTTCGTATGTCTGAAAAATTTTACCAGCATTAAAGAATAATATTATGGAGCTTTTTGATAATAAATAAAGAAAGAAAACAATATGAAACACAAAAAAAGTTCTACAACAACATTGCTAAGTGAACCTCGTAAGTTCCTGAGCATGCACACTCTAAAGGAAGAGGTTTACAGTAAATTAGATAAAGCAATATTTGTTGTTAAAGAGCTAAAACTAAAAGAAAGCCCAAGGGCTTATCATTCCCAAAAGGATTTTCTCATTTCAAATTGAGTGATTTACTAAGGGAGCTTACTTACAATATTTGAAAATGAACTCCCTTAGCAAGTTGCTCAATATGAGAAACAATAATATTGTTTTTAGTCATCTAGTGAGCTACATGTATATGTAGTAAATATTCGTTTGTACATTTACAAATAAAGTTATTGCTGTTGTTGTTGAGAAGCCAGGGAGGAGGGGAGAGACTGTCTTATTGCAAGAGTTTACTGTGCCTTGCAATAAAAAGCAAACTCTGAAGATCTAAACCTAACTAATGCTGGCATTTTTGGTTACCGGTCATTTAGCTCCCAAGGCGATTAGCCCCTAGCCACTTAGCCTCCAACCAGAAGTTGATCAACCCCCATATTCAAACTTAAAGAACAGGAAATAGACAGTTTTTGACTTCTGGGTGGGAGCTAATCGACTTCTAGTTGGGGGTGAAAAGGTCAGGGGCTAATTGACTAGGGGGTTAAACGACCAGTTACAGCACTTTTGGCTATCATCAATCACAATGATTACAACGAACACCAACAAACCTTGAGAAACAGAAACAAACAAAATGGATCAAAATCTACCAATCAAAACCCACAGACGCGACCTTATGAACCCATTGAAAAAACAATATGTTTTCTCAGACGTGTGCTAAGATGATTGACAGTAGCAAAACACGAAACCCTTGATTGAGCAAAGTTTGCATGTTATTGAAAGGCACAGCAAAATATTCACCCTCAGGCTAACATCCAGCAAACCAAAATATTAACTTCTCACACACAACTGGGAGCTATGCCAAGCTGAACCATGCAGCCCGACCTTTACTACAAAACGTATAAATTATAGCACAAGAAAGTGACACTGTCAGTAGTGTCATGCATCTTATGAGTTTTTTGCTCTTTCCTACTGAACAAGAAAGTGACCCCAGGGAAAGATGCTACTGGGATTATATGCTGCAAAAAAAAATTCTAATAACTACCAAAAATGAAAACTCACGGCCCAACAAGGGCTTCACAAGAACAAAAAGAGTAAACTAAATGACCTTGAGAGGCAAATAACTATCAACCTAGAAGGGTGGGTGGGTGGGTGGGAGGTCAGGCAATGGCAAACGGCAACAAGAAAACTGGCAAACAACAACAAACCATGTGACCTAACCCCAGGACACTCACACCCAGACTCCCAGATGTGTGAGAGAAAAACGTTTTCCACTTCTTTCATTCCTTAGCCAGTGGAAAATAATAATAATCATCATCATCATCATCATAATAATAATAATAATAATAATAATAATAATAACACTAATAATAACAGTAGTAATAATAACAATATTTATCAACTTCTGTTGTGCCAATATCAATGTAAAAATTTTCATCCGCACAAACTCAATTACTGTACTTAATCAAAAACTAAACTTATCAAAGTATCTAAATAATCTAACAACAAATCAAAAATATATTAATAGAAATCCCAATAGAACAATATATATACAGTCGAACGTGCATTAAGCGGTCACCCTCGGGGAATGGCTAAGTGACCACTTAATACAGAGTGACCGCCTAATACAGGTTGCAAGAAAAAACATTTCAAATAAAATCAGTGTTGAAAAGACATTTGACCTCAAATTGACCAAATTGGAAAAATTCATTTTCAGTGTTTTAAAGATTTGTGAAAATAAACAAGGAAATCAGTTGTTGCACCTTGCGTGTTACATTATATGAAACTGTATGAACAAGTAATTGACATCGTGTGACTGTTTAATACAGGTCAAGACAATAGAAAAAGCTCTTTGGGACTTAGTAAAGGGTGACCGCGACTGCTTAATTGAGGTGACTGCTTAATAGAGGTCAAAATTACAGTAAATAAAAAAAAGGGAAGTGATTTTCGGGACTTTTACAACTGACTGCTTAATAGAGGGTGACTGCTTAATACAGGGTCGCTTAATACAGGTTCAACTGTATATAATGAACAAATAGATTCCACATTGCTGTGCATCTGTTCAGTAACAGATCACATTTTCACATGATTTGTCATTGTTTGCCAGTTTTCTTGTTGCCATCTATGTGTCTGTCCTCTAATAGATCATGGGTGAGAACCAGTCAAAATGCGAGAATAGTTTGACTTATCATATAAAGTCTAATACATATGGGTTATTGACCAAGTGGGACACAGCGGGTAGTCCCGAGCGGGCAAGATAGCTCCATCTTGCCCGCTCAGGTAGCCAATCACAGCACAGGATTGGATTCATCTTGCTCGTTCACGGAGCTAGCCATATAATAAAATCTAATATTTATCTCCATAAATACTAAAACAACACATACATGTACCAGATGAGCAAACAACTAATAGATTCAGCAAACAATTGATGGCCTACCCTCTATGATCATTTGATGTTCATCTTTTTCAGTAATTTCTGACACTACATTGCCATTTGTAGATGGTGTAGCTGTAATAAATTAGGCCTTGATTCATTAATTATCATCTTAAATTAAGGGGCAATGAACGTAGTTGGCAAACAAATGGCCACATTAAAATGTACGAGCTACAAAGTAAAAGGGGTTACAAAAGTGCAAATCTTTTGAATCTTGTGTCTACAGATTCTATAGTTGACCTCATAGACAAGAAGGAGGTTTGATTACGTAAGCTTTCATCTGAGATTCTAGCTGGGCCAACAGACTTACATGGTGCATGATCGTGGTCATATCAAAACCTAAAACAAAGTTAACAAAACAACGCCAGATCTTCAATACTTTTCACCACAAAAACGCCTATGGGACGAACATTAAGCAAGAAAATTAATCCTTACCATTAGATGCCGCAGTTTTAAGAAATGAAGGAACAAACGCAGGGGCATTCACGTTTGGAATGAAAGGTTTTGCGTTCACATTGAGTGAATGTAGTCGCGCATTCAGATCGCTTGTATCTTCATTCGTCTCCCCTGGGCCAGGATCATCTAAGGAATCCCACGAATCTGGTGCGTTTGCGTCTGAATTATTAGGATCCATCCCTTGATCGTGGTTGCTTGAAGATATTTTGATAGTTCAGAACTGTAATATTTTTTTTCTCCGATGACCCACGAGAAATGGTGCAATTTCCACGCCGGCTAGTGCGGCATTGAGCATGCTTTGACTGAACCGCTGACAGGTCCAACAGAACAGGCGGCTCAGGAGCGTTCTCTGAACAGCTGTTTGGATGGATGGTGACACTGACACCTGAGTACAGCTAATGAAGGTCTGGCCCAGGACTGGCTTTCATAATAAAATTTCGAGCTGGCAACTGGAAGTAGTAAAAAATAAAATATAAATATCGGACTGGAAATTTAGCGAGACAACATTTCCCCTCTGAACTTCAACAACCTCGTCCCCGGGGTCTTCTCCCCCCCTCAAACTGGGGGCGGGCGGGAGAGAAATTGTACCACGTGATCCAGCTTCGCCTGGGGAGCCGCCATTTTGAAAATCGTCGAGGAGAAGGCCATGGAACGTCGGTTGAGGGGTACGGGTATAGGAGCGAGTCTATTTCGAACATTACTAAGGTGCATTCTTGACCGAAAACAAGCTTCACTTCTCGACACGGTTGGACTGTACTCAAATGTAAAGAAGAAGTAAGGTATAACCCCTCCCCCCCGAGGGGGGGGGGGGAAACTCCCAGAAAAATTGGTTAGGGGTGTGTAGCCCACTTCACAAAACCCTTACCCTATTTATGACGAATCTGCGATTTTCCCTACCCTATTTATGACCCGACCAAAACGAGGAATCTGAAAAATTTAGGCGTTACTTTTTAAGATGCGCAAGCCGTGACGTATCTCCTTTCAGTCCTTTATGCAGTGAATTCCAAACATTAAGGCAAAATATTAATTCAAACTAAAAAGTCAACCAAGGTGTAGTTATTTGAATTAATTTATTAACTCATACTTAGTATGAAAAGCATTTTCTTCAACACTAGTTGAAATGTCTAAATTATATCTTTGACCCAACACCAACGCCTTAATACACCACCCTCTAAAACGAACGTGCTTGTTCCTTCAACTTCAATTAGTTAACGAAGATAACAGTATGCCAAAATTTCTTTTTTGTTTTGAAAGGTCTGCAAACACAAACCGATCAGAACAATTCTACGAAAACTTTTCCTTCTCGAGGCACGATTCAAGGCCCTGACCACGATACGCTGGAGAAATTTTGAAACGCAACTTTACTTCTACGGTTAGGCCTACCATCCACACTTAATCCGTCACGACAACGGAGCTTTCCGAAAACGCTCTTCAACCCAAAGGAATTTGATAACGCCGACTTAGCGTTTTCGTGTGGACGGAAAACATGTTGCATTTTTAAAACGGAGCTTTTCGAACACGATGGCGTCACGATAGTCACGTGATTTCCCTACCTGAGTTTCCCACAAATACAGATCCACAAGGACCGGTGATTGCTGCGTTTTCAAATTTTCTCGGGCGTAGTGTGGACAGAAAACATTTAATGGGTTTGAGAGTGAAAACGCCGTTTTCAAATTTCTTCGGCGTAGTGTGGAGGGGGCCTACGTTAGATATATTAATATAAATATATATAAATGTTTCTTATTGAAATGCAACTAATTTTTGCAAATCAGTGCAAAAGTTGCTGTTCAGTCTTTCAACATATAAATAAGACCGCTTGCTACACTTTTTTCCCCTAGGCTACGTTTCGTTGGCAAAATCAAAAATTGAATTCATAATTTTACTATTAAGATCACTGCGATCATCAAAGGAGCTGAACAGTCCACTCCGGGAAAGGATTCTTCAGTTCCTTTGATGCACTATGATTCGAGTGATTGAATGGCTTGCTGGTTGAATTAGTCAATCAAAAATAAAAGGACAGCTCCTTTGAAACAAGCAAACAAAAAGTCATTGGGAAAAACTCTCCATTTCGTTCCCTTCCGATGTCACATCAAAATATCTCTATTGGAGAGTTACCTCCTCCCCTAACAAACAACACCCCCGAAAAAAAAATACACATGTAATGAAAATTGTTTCAAATCATAATCGTTCCATATTTCCCAATATTCTCAATTTATATTGAAAAGTAACAATTTACATTTAAATATTAATATTATACATATTTATATAACTTTTATCTGGGGAAATAAAACCCAACTTCAGTCATCCCTTTATGGATCAAAAAGTTGCAGGACCCGTCAAATACATTGATCATAAAATTTTAACGGTCCAGCATTTCAGTCTGTTTGCCTCATGGCCGCCAATGTGGAGACTGTCACGCCGTTCTTTCGTTCACCGAGGAAGATTGAAGATCTCTTAGAATCCCCCAAAAGATCTTTTCAGTGATCCCGTGATCATTCCTCTGTTTGTTGAGATTCGGTATCTTCGTCGTATTCTCTAAGCTCTTCTTCGCTGTGATCGACTGCCCCTTTTAATCTGCTCAAATGTTCGTTTTCCACTCGTAGGAAATTCCATATGAATCGCCTGCAAAGAAAACACAGATTCTTACTAAAAAATACAGATTGCTTAAGAACTTTGCGATATTCTGATTGCATAGAATTGTCGTTAGGTTGTGTTCTATTGGAGAAAACATCTTTCGGTTGGTTTGGTTGATCACAATAAAAAATAATCACTTTCTGACCAGTTGACAATTTAAAGATAGCGTGGAAGAGTTGAATTCAGGCCCACTATCCACCCAGCGGCAGGGTGAAGAATTTGAGTCCAAGACCTCCAGATAACAAACCCAGCGCCCTAACCACGCCGCCTTCAATCGGTATCAAACTCGGTTAAGACAGTGAATTTGATTAAGTTTCAACAAAGAACAATTTTCCAATCATTTTCTGCTAAGACTGTTCAGCCACATATAAAAGTCATCTGAAAATTGTTTTTCTTCAGTTGTAAATAATTTTTAGCTCTTGAGCGCTTACTTTAGAGTTTTTACAACGACAAGAATTAGGTTAAAGCTTCCTCACCTAAATACTTCCAACACGGCCAGTAAAGCTGTTAACACTTCCGAATGAAAGAGCCCCGCTTCACCAACTGATATGGTTAGGACCCAGGACAAGCGAAGAAAAAGGTCGCTAACCACAGCGAAGTAATAGAAACTCTGAAGAAAAGAAAACAAAAAGAAAAAGCACAAACTTGTTAGAACTTAACTTGATGTTCAAAAGGAAGTTATACAGCCCTTCCAGGGATGCCCAAAGAGATTTCAAAGCGAGTTTCTACCCAGGTGAGTATTTATGATGATTTCCGCAGAACATTCGAGCAACAATGGCAAAAATTAACGTACCGAAAGAACCTCATGGCATGGCATATCGAGACTTAAGCTCTCAAGCTGACCCCGCGAGAGAAAATTGAACTTGAAGTTATCCATATTTCATAGAGGTTTCGCGTTAGTTAAAAACACAATAACACACGCTTGAAGCATTCTTACGAGGTTTGACATTAACTTTCTTGAGAATGCTTGAGAATTTAATTGCGGGGTCACTTAATAATGGTAATTGAACTGAGTGGAGTGCAATTTGGTCTGAAATCATACGCGTGATTTCAAAATCGAACGAGCGCATAGCGCGAGTTCGATTTGAAATCACAAGTATGATTTCAGACCAAAATTACATGACATGAAGTTCAATTGCCACTTTATTAGATCCATTTTGAAATCGCACAATTTTATCGCCTTAATTTTTAGACTTTTGGTGTATTGTTCCAGTAGCTGGTTTGTTAAAAAAAAGCGGAACCGGAAACGCCTTTACTTCTCATTTAGTATTTCAAACGATGTCATGTGACGAAAACTCATCCGAGCATGACAAAGAAACAAGCGGTTTTGAAGTCAGAACGAAAATAGTCTGCTTGAGGTATAAAAGTTCAATTCTCGTCGCTTGAATCAATGATGGAAGGTCTTTCTTTCTTCTGTGGTTGAGGCTGAGACTTTTCATTGTCTTCGGAGAAGGAATTTGAAGGTGCATCCTGCGTAATTCTGCGATGGATTTCTTTTGAGTTGTGAAACTCCCTCGAGTGCACGATGCCCAGTGGATGGTACGTTTTTTTTCTTTCATACCGTTTAATGGCATGATTTTAAGGGATTCCAGCTCGTTATCATCTCCATTTCTTTTTGTGACCTCGGCGAAGGACTCAATACTCAGGACCTTGTCAAGTTCTTGCGGCGCCATTTGTTTCAAGATATTTCCAAGATAGCGGGACTAACACCAGCTTCGTAAGACGTTCATTCATTCACTGTTTTGTGGAGCGGGGTGTATTTTGACTATGTTTATTCACAGCGACAGAGTTGAGCTCTTTTGTTGCTTCGTTTGAAACTACCAGAAACCTGGAAACATCTACCTTCTTGAGATGGCCCTGAATTTGTTGTTGTGTGGTTTTCGTTTGTTTATGTTTTACTGGACTCGGTATCATACGGATTTTGAGCAGATGTTGAAGAAAAATCGCCAAAATATTCATCAAAATGGACACTGAAAGTTGGAAACTTCCATTAAAGTAGGTGTTCAGCCTGAACGAGCTGATAATCGTCATTTAGAAACTGTAATTAATTACATTCGTCAAGTTTTTTGGAAAAAAAAACACAATAACAACAAAGTTTTGGCAATACTAGTTGCTAAATTCTCCACACAATGGCTTTTTGCCTTTCATTTTCCTGAAATTTTATTGTTTACTTTAAACTAATATTAAAATCTGATTTGTTGTTTTGTTTTACTGTCCCATTCTCAATGGCTGAGAAAAAGATGCGATTTAGAGCAAAAAATAGTGCGATTCGTGAATAAATCGCACCATTGAGAGCCAATCAGATTGCAAGGATAGCCAGTGATTTCAAAATGGATTTAATAAAAGAAATGAACTTAAGTGAGTTGTTTTCAATTGTATTCGCAACGTTACCGAGCTTTGAGTGGATTTTTAGTAAATAATTTTTGTACTTATCGCTCGAACTTTGAGCGGAATCCGTTTTAAGCCCTATAAATGGGTAAAAGTGAGTTTCTTCCCAAGTGAGTATTTAAACCCTATAAAAGGGTAAAAACAACTCACTTGGAAATTTTTGGGGGCGTAAAATTAATAGATTTCTCACTTGTCATTGGTAATATCAACAGAAAATAAAGATGTCTGATGGTAAGAATACAGAAAGCGATCACCTAATGAAAATTCCTAAATGTGAAACCAAATATCACTAAGCATGGAAACATATGTCAAAGAAAACTTAAGATGCAATGATGTTGTAAGCTGTGGAAAAGATTTCAGCACTTTGAAAAAAAGTTCGAAAGTCGGTTTAAACAAAGGCTGTTGTAAGTGGAAGACAACCGCTAAAGCACTCATTAAACTTAATTAACTACAGCTATGCTCTGCAATTTGCATGCGTTGTATTAACTTCCAAAGAATTTCCTTAAATTCAAAAGGCTAACACATCCCTCATGGCTATGAGTACCAATCTTGCAAATTTTGTTTAATGTCATAGCCGTCAGACAAGTCGTCACGCAATGCTCCTGTGGAGCTGCGTGACAACTGAAAAGTGCAAAGGAGACAACCACTAACCAAGTGCTTGAAAAGAAGCCTCGCTCTCAGGAATCCATGATTTGGATCCATTAGTCCCCAGTCCATCCTCACGTCCCACACATATGTGTAACATGTGCTTACTAATGCTGAGAATATCCAGAACAGGAAGTAGAAATCCACTTTGTGTTTACCAGTATTCTCTGTCAGTAAACAACCAGAATTTGATCAGCTAAACAAACACAAAATATGATTAACCTAACCAAAGTAAACTGCAGTTTCGCTTTAAAATAACCGCAATCAAAGACTGGAGGCAGGTTTTCTTTTTTTAAGATTCCGTTCATGATGAAGTGAAAGTATGCGCAACGAGATATAAAATAGTTTCTGAATGTACATGTATGAAGATTTTCATTTCTCTCAAGTCAACGAGTTTCTATGCTTTTAAACGCTCTGCACAAGGCGCACATGCACACCCGAACAACTTTGCTTTGACAAATGACACATCATGCAACAACCTCTTTTTAGATAAAGTTCCAAAAAATTCACTAAATCAGCAAGAACTGAACAGCTTAAAAGATAACCTTGGCTTTAACGCACATTTCTTTATTTTAAATTTGTCATTTGACCGTGATCAACCCCTTTGCATGCTTCGCTCAAAAGAGTCATCCACTGATGGTATAGCTGTACAGAGAATGATCTGTGCAATTCTGATTGGTAGACAGGTGGGTGGGACATTTCAAAGCCACAATTCGACCAATCAGAACAATACACAAATCTATGAGGAGGTATGTCACCACAAGGAATCTTTTCAGGTGGAATCTAATAGTTTTGTGATTAATGAGACCACTTAAAAGCTGTCCCTTTTACATACAAAGCTGCATTTTTTGGTGATACCTTTGTTAGTTGTCGCCACTGTAGAAAAGAAGACAACAAAGAATGTGGTGGCATATTTCCCAGCATTGGCGACATGTGGAAATTTCTGTTTGGTATCATTATATCTGCGCAGACTCTGTGCAAAGCGCCACCAGGCAGGAAGGCAAGCAATCAGCGGTCTTAGTCCGTAAAGTTTGGTACCACATTTATTACGATCTAGAAAAGAGAGAAAAACATCAGAAAAGGCTTTCTGATAGCTGATACTCAAAGAGTAAGTTTGTTAGAAAACAAACTCTCTTTGTGAGCTCATTTTCCTCTGCATGATATGTTTTTGGGCATTGGCACCGTGCTCTGATAAATACTTGAAACCTCAGCTTCATAAACTCGCTGCAGTAGTTAAATGATTTTTATCAACTTCAAGTTTATAAGAAGACCAACAGTTTCCTTAGAAACCAACACCTCTGAAGAGCTCCAAGGTGGAGAAAAATTAAGTCTGTCTGGTTTGACTGGAATGATTCTACATGTAGTGCTACTAATGAGATTAAAAGTGCATTTGTTTGATGGTGGGGCATTTCAGCATTATCAGCTTTATTTATCAGAGGGGCTGAGGCATACACTACTGAGCCCAGTGAGTGCAAAAGAGAGCCGAATATGAGCTAAACAAAAATGAAATTCTGCCAGTGGTTCTTGATCTCACCTTGAACAGAGTAAAAATCAAGTGCGTAAAAACAAGACAGATACTCCATGTCGAGTATAGCTACAACCAGGCTGTTCAACTGATCTGCAAGCCAGAAGTCTGCAAATGCTACATGGTGGAATGGCGCAGTCAACACTCTCCACTGAAAATAAAATATAAAAATATTACATAAGCAGTTTTGTAAGGTAAAGAATTCAGTGCATGCTATTTAACAACAAAAATTTCCACAATAATTTAGGCACATAGAAAATCTCATAAATGGGTGTGGCCGAATCCAAGACAAACACAAACCCCAGCTTAATCATGTGCTACTTACCAAGGCCTTGAGAAGCCAGAACCTCGCATGTCTGAACCAAACATTCAGTGTATTTATAGCAAATATCAAGAAGAAACACGACAACGCTAATGGATGGGTGTAGCTGGAAATTCCAAACTGGTCTGAGAAAAGGAAGACCACAGCACTTGCACCCCACATGACAAAAAAGAATGTGGCCATCTGTAGAGAGATGAAGCTAACATTAAATTAAGATATGTGTAATACATGGCCACATCGATATCAGCTTAAGATTAGCTCCAAGTACAAGTTCAGATCTGCAAATGATCGCGTTATGTTAAAAACTTCACTTATAAGAGAGTTTCAAAAATAGTGTTTCTGGTAAAAGACTTTGAATTCTTTTCCTCTAATCCTTACATCAACCTAAATTTACAAGAACAAAAAAAACATATTGACAGCCAAATACAAATACTCTCTCTTAAGTGTACAAACAGGTGAAGAAAGCACGATAATCAATTCCAAAGTAACCATTTTTCTTAGAAACAAAATGTGTCATATCAATTTTAGAGTTTCGGGGATAATTACCGATTTAACTCCACTAACTATCTTTGCACATACAAACTGATTTTACCTCTAACACTCGTAGAGGGCAGAGATGTTTCTTTAAATCACAAATATGGGCATGGTTAATCCCCACATATGTCCAGCCATACAGATTGATTCCAAACAGAAACAGTTCCAGTATAAACAGAAACAGTCCTCTGTACATGCGGAATGCAGGCTCCCACTGGATGTCTTTGTCAGCTTTAATGGCTGTAAAGGCAAATAAGAAATAAACAAATAATAAACAAATTAGAATAGAAATGGTGAATTTTGCACCCTCTTTTCCACTAAGGGTGTACTCCATTATCATAAAATGCACTCAGTAGAAGATACATGTACTTTTGAAAAAAAAGAACCCTAGCCTATTCTTATCAATCAGCCCCTTATTTGAATGAGTGGACTTGGCAATTTGTTCCCATAATGTACAATCAAAGTCCAGCATATTAAGCTTCACTAGCTGAGTTTTGAGCCTAGAACAATTTTTTTTTTGTTAGTTAAAAGAGTTATGTAGTGAAATACTGATTTTTCAAACCTCCAAGGAAAATGAAAATTAATTTGAAAAAAATGGTAGTTTGAGAATTGGGGGTAAAATTACAGTGTTCAACTGATTGGTGATCCACTGAGCGGAGGGAAATGACATTGGTTGGAGTTATGTTATAGGACAATTTGAAAAATTGAGAGTTTGAGAAAATCAAGATTCCTCTGTAATTTATATCCCTTAGAGTAGATTTAATCTAGTTTACAGTTTTTACTCTGCGTATGCCAAGGTCAAAATAATAATAGAATAACCGCCCCACCCAAATAAGTGCCCTTGTCCAACAAGTGCCCTTTTTCTGGCTGCCAAAATTTATAACTGCCTAGAGTGCACATGATTGACAGACAATAGCATTTCTGCATTAAATCTTCCTTAATCTTGACACAAACCAAAATAGCATACCTAAATACACATTAAAACTTAAATTGTGATTTGCTGTGAGAAGGCCAGTAGTCCACAGAGTCCTTGTTTGGGCCTGTCAGGGGGTAACATGAACCCTTGACCTTTGAAAATTCACTTTTTTCCCCTTGGTCTCTATTAATAAATTCCACGGTTCCCTTAGCTTGTTTGTCAAAGTTCCCTTTAATAACAGAGATACACGTTGTATGCCTTGTTCCTGAAAATTATTAAATCCCGAAAATTAATCCTAAAAATATCCCTTGTTCCCTTGAAATAAATGATCATGTTCCCTTGTTCCCCAAAATCCCTGGGAGCACCCCCCCCCCCCCATCCCCCATCCACTGCACCAATAGTGTATGGGTTACTTCTGTTTGGTTCTTGGAAAAGACAGTTTACAGTCAGCACCTATTTCAGTGGATACTGGCGAAGTGTTTAGATCACTAGCAGACTATCATCAAGCCTTGGGGTAGCAGGACAACTCTGGTTTGTGCCACAGTTGTGAGAAAGGCACTAAGCTGTTTCCACATGTACCTCTGAAATGTATAGTTTTTTTGTTTAAGAAATGATGATTAACATCATACCTGCTATAATCAACACAGCAAATAACACAAAGAACATGCCACTTAGAAGACCAAGGCGAAAAATCAGCCAAAATTGGAAGTACGGCTGAAACAAAGAAACGACCAAATTTTAGCCACAATCTTTCTTCAATGCATTATTTTAAAAGACACAAGAGATCATCACAATTATGTAATCTATGCAGCTTTTGAAGTCCTGAAAATAAAGCCCGTAAAAAATCCAGGCCTGAAGGGGATTTGCACCCATGACCTATATGATACCAGTAGAGTGGTCTAAAAACTGAGCTATCAAGCCAACTGCAGGGAGCTGGCGATGTTGTGATGCATTTAGAACTGTTAAGTAATATCTAAACAATCCATACCTCTGTTTCTGACTTTGTTTCATCTGAGACATTTTCAATTTCTGTCTTCTGATGGTAGCTTTGATCTGTCATCTCCACGTCAACTTCGCATTCCTTGCAATTGATAAGATTAAAAAATGCACTAAGTGAAACAGACCCAGACCTTTTACTAAGTTTAAACTGAATCAGATTTTAAAGAAAAACTGAACAAACGTAAACTCTTGGAAATAGGAACTGTTTTAATTAACTTCTCTTTTTACTGCTGCAGTAAAAGTCTAAGCAATTATTTAAACAGAATTGATCAACACCTTGGTCTCAAACATTATTTTTTAATTTCCTTATTTTATTATTGATGGAAGAAATCTTAGAACCTCTTCCAGGAGTTCAAGCGACTGTTTCAATTTTCTTTTCAACTTGTTGGTAGCTTAAGACCAAACAAGTGTTAATAACGAGTAGCTTTTCAGTGAATTTGTGACAGGCTTGAAAACTCGAAATGTGATAGCTTTCACAACATGCAAATTTTGTCTTAAGTCTGAAACTTTTTTACTCCCAGAAATGGCATTTGTTTGTCCAACAATACTTCATATAAAAAAACTTATGGGAATGAATAACAAAGAGACGTCATACGTGTGCATATCATTTTATACACACATTTGAATGCGTTTTGCCACATGTCGTGTATACTTCAAAAAAAGCCGGGGAAACTGAGAAAGCTTGCACAGTTCACTTAATTCTGTGTTGTACTGTACACCACACTATGATATCAACTGATGAGGCAAAGAGAACAGTAGTCTCATTCTTAATCTAGCTTTCATAATTTTGCAAATCATAAACGACTTTGAAAAAGTGATGGGCAACCAGATGAGAAAAAAAATTCAAAGCAGGTAGCTAAGGGGAAAGGGGTGTGAATCAATCATCCTGGGTACTTACCATTTACATGGGAAAACCGGAAATTCCAGTTGGAAAATCAAATGGTTCGCGCCATTCCGTTCGGGAAGCTTCAGAAAATATGGGCTGTGATTTGAGGTGATGCTATTTTTCTGCTCTTTTAAGTCTCTCTAACTGATGTGGATATACTTTATAGCGATTCCTTCTCCCGCAACGTCGCACGCAATTGTTTAATCTTTATGCCTGAAATTTCCAACCGGATGGTTTTTGTAAATGGTAAGCACCCCCTGTTTCATGCACAAATCTTGACAAAATTCAGGCATCACACATACTGTTAGTTGCTGTTAACAATGCTTTTTGGTTTCTATGAACTAACACATGTCATTTAGTTGCCTATCACATGTCATGCCACACACTAATTTTTGCCCTCATCATGGTAATGCATATCTATACCCCTTGCCACCCACTTTGTAGGATAGCCAAAAAAAAATAGGATTCTAAACTTTGATGAATAATTAGAAATCATGGTTGACATTTGATGTACAATGCAATGAGTTCAGGAACATCTGAACACACCAGTGTTTAAAATGCAAGAGCTAGCACAAAAAGAACATGCTACAAAACCAGTGATGATTAACCCCAAACCCTAAACTAACACGTTGCTTCCATATTACAGTATTCCTGCGCGGAAGAAACAATGAAAGGTAACCTGAACGAAACACAAAACGGCCGAAAGGAACAAAACAACCGACAAAAGAAACGAAACGAGATCACCGCAGGTGCACTCCAGTTATTTTACTTGGCACTTTTATTTGTAGCTGTTGGTCGGAAATAACGATCTACGATTAGCTCTGGGCCTGTTTCTCGAAAGTCCCGAAAACTTTTCGGGCCCGAAAAGCCATTTTTAGATAATCGGTATTTAAAGACAGAGCGGTCTATATGCCTGAAACATCTTGTATGAAGGGAACCTCTGTTTAATTGTCAAGAATATGTGAATAAAACAGCTCTGTAATCATAAGGTTTGGTTTCGGTCGTTTCGTGTCGTCGTTCTGGGATTTAGTACGTGTCTGAAGTGATTTTGTTTTTTTTAGATACCGCCCTTTCATATGGAAATGTTAGCCTTCAGAGTTCAGACAAAAGAACTTATTTCCCCCTTGGCAACTAATACGGATATTTACATTTTGTACGAAGTAGTTATTCCGCAGTTCTTGATTCGCAATAGGGTTGACTCCACGTAAAAAAAATCTGTTGAAATACCCTGACCTTTAATTTACTGACCTGGATATGAGCTTAAATTTCTTTGAACGATTTCTGCCTTCAACTACTACTATAAACTCCTTCATTCCTAACTCAAAAAATCGATTCTCCTAACTCATATTTACATATTTCTTTGCAGTTAGTACAAACAGAGAATTGAACAGATTACGGCATAAAAGAAGTTACGTAGAGCTCCATCTTTCCCTAGTGGACCCCTGTTGATAATCTGCTTTCCTCTCGATATCATCTCCTTTCCGCTTTTTAAATTTAGAAGTATCAAAACTTTTGCTGTAATGATAAGCTTTGATTAGGCGTTCCATAGATACTGTCTGAGCTGTAGAAACTTGTCGAAGGGGCATAAATTAATTTTAAATTCAAAACAAAGCAAAATTACGCCTGCTGAGTGAAAACGTAACGTGAATTTGATATATGTCGTATTTCACTCACATATGCATCCTGTACCCCGACGTGGCATTCGAAAAAGTTTCTTTAGAAGCTCCTGCTTTGAAAATTTGAATCGCACACACAAAACGAAGGAAGAAATCGCAATGTGTTTCAAGCGCCTCGGTCTCTTTTGATATTCAAATCTATGAACAAGGTATTTAAATAGTGGTGTTGCGTCGCTCGGTAAAAGGCTAAAATTAAGAAACATTTGATATCAAGGGATAAACTTAACTTACCTGATAAGTTGGAACTCTTGCGTAAGGACGACTCAAAGCTTTCGCCCGCTTCTTTTCTTTAGAGTCGCCGTCCAAGCTTTGCACGACCATCATCAGCGCTTTGAAATGCATGGCGATTGTTGCTGAATGATTTGATCGGTGGAAATGCTCAAAATAAAGCTAACGGGAAACTATTATGCAATCAAGATCACAGCACTGAGTGAGTCTGAGCAAGGGACTTATTATTTCTTTAGTTATCGTTTCTACAATGCTGTTCATTGGAAAAGGAGAGACAGGGCAGGGAAAGCACTATGACTGAGAGACGAAGGCGTGAAAGAAGAGCTCAGAGATATGGGGCAAACATATTTAAATAAGCGCATTTGTTTTCACCTATGTGTCACGTGGTTAAAACAAGCCAATAGCAGGGCGAGCAAATGAGGTGCATTAGCCGGCGGAAAACTGGGCGGAAGGCCTTGGCATAGACCCCAGGAAAAAGTAAACAAGTTAAAGCGAACAAAAGGCTTATCTATAAGCTATTTGAACTTTCAGAAGGTTTTGGTAAGCTTAAGTAAAACAGTGTATTATTCCCAAGGTTAGCAAGATTTGCGTATATAAATAAGGGGCTGATATTAGACCAACCAACCAGATTGCTCTTTTGGCAATATTTTATAATTAATTTTCTAAGTATTGGAGCGGGCACTTTCCCGAATGAAGCCACCCTCGACGTTTCCTTGTAGCCTTATGCGGGCTACAAGGCAAAAGATACCATTTCAACTTCTTACAATTTTCTTTACGGCCGGTCCTTCCAATCTGGAATATTTTTCAGTCGTGTACCAAATCTCTTATTTTAACCAGGGAATATGCCTACCAGGGAGCTACTACGTGGGAGAGATGGAGCTGTCTGTTCATTGCCGGATATTAAACCGGTGACCAAAGAGAACAGAGATAACCTTCTCTTCAGAGCCACTGGACATCATTTATACAATCTGTTTGTTTTGTAACAATTCTCAGTTCCGAGTACATCGAGGCTAAAATAAACAAAATCTGAAAAGAATGTATCAATATACCCAAGGCTGAAATTTTGTTAAGAACATATGGATGGAAAATGAAATACAACAAAATCACAGATTATTTTTAAATGAATTATTTTACAATTGAAAAGTATGGTAAATTCATTTTTTTTTTCTAATATAAACAGCAAAAAAGCAATTTTAGCTAAATATAAGGTGAAGCGAAAAAAGGACGTGCGCAATGTAACACGATACAGATACCATACAGTTTTATTTGACAAGTCAATTCCAGGTCCGTTTTATCTTTAAAAGTAAACTGCATGCATGTTTTATTCTCTGCAATCTAAGAATGCGCACAAGAATATTTTAGCCTATTAAAGTCGGCGGAAAAAAAGATTATCTATCCTGGGCTTGATCATGAGAAATACAGATTCTTGAATTAAAAAAAAACAAAGAGTGTACGTGCCGATATTAGGACAAAGACGTTATTAAAGGTCAAACGTTAATAACGCGAATTCGATGACGTTTATTATTTTTTACTTGTCAGCCTAGCCCCACACAATCCCTCTTTTTTGCTCTTATTGTATGTGTCTTTTCTTAAGGCTGCATGTTGGCCGAGATTGATTTATGGGCTCCTGCTTTCTATAATATTTCATTTCCCGACACCTCAATATGTATTGCGTGACTAAATATGTCACGCAATTCGTCACGGTCAGCCTAAAAAACTGCAAGCTGACGCGTTGTTCATTAGCCTGAAATGTCAGTCATCGGCGATTAGCCAGAGGGCCAGAGATGGACTGGGAGCTGGGGGGAGGGGGTGGGTTAGGGAGAATCTGATTTGTTGCATGGCAGGCCGCCCAATTGCCAAGCTGTGAGATAATCACCGTATGTAATAAGCGTTCATGGCGAAAATGAAAGGGTTTGTACGGGAACATTTAAGATCGGTGCATGAAGCAGAAGTACAAGTAATTTCTACACAACATAGTTTGTTGTTTGTTCCCCTACTCCCTGATTCTAAAATCAGGGGCGGATCTAGGGGGAGGGTGCAGGGGATGCTCAAGCCTTCTTCGTCACCAGTCAGTTACGCCATTCCTTAGTGGTGCACCCCTCCTAAGAAAAATCCTGGATCCGCCCCTGAAAGCAGCTTAGGCAAACTGACAACATACAATTCAGCATGAAGGAAAGATAATTATTTTATTGAGAACTTGCCAGTATTTCAACTTCGTACTGTCGGACTGTAACAATTGCCAAACAAACTTAAGTTCAAGTTCAAGTTCAACTTTAATTTTAGCAATGACCGACATTACGCAAGATGATCATCTGATGACAAACTTGAGCCTGGGGAGCCTCCGGTTGGACACGTTCAGGATATTGTTAATGGTAAATAATGGCGGACTAAAAAATTGCAGGGACCGTGTTAGAAAAGCATACTGTTAATTCTGCGATGAGAGAAAACCAACCCATACTCTGACTAACAAGAGTCCAACTGTCTGTGGCCAGCGCCCATTATCAGACCCATATCAAACGATACTGACTGGCTGCCTTTTGTCACTTTTAGTCTCGATTAAAAGTGAAAAATGATGAACCTATTTTAGAAAAGCATATTGTTCATTCTGCGATGAGAGAAAACCAAAACATACTCTGACTAACAAGAGTTCAAGAACTGTGTGTGGCCAGCGTCAATTATCAGACCCTTATCATACGATACTGGCTGGCTACCCTTTGTCACCTTAAAGTAAGCAAATTAAACAAGAGCTTCAGTTATTTTTTCCCAAACTAACTTTGCGTGACATCCAACAAATCGTTATGGAAAAGTCGATTAAAGATTGCGTGACAAGCCCTAAGATCATTGGATCGTAGAAAGGTGTACCCTTTGAGATCCGGGGCCACAGACAGTTTGTTGGGCTTGGTTTTGTCGGGACAGCGAGGAAATAATCGGCGCTGAAAAGAAGAGAAAGCCAGAAGAAGCTCCTTGCTTTCTTTGCCACTTTTTTACGCCATTTTCTACTTTCCCTCGCCATTCCGACTTTCCCGGTCTCAGAAAAGGGGACAGATATTGTAAAAGGACCCTTAAAATAAGAACCATTGAAAAAACACACGATAGTTGAATAAGCAGGTGTTTAATGAGCTGCAATATTTTTTTGGGTAGACAAAATAGAAAAACTACCACGAGTTCTCGGAAAGAGATCCTCGAGTCACAAATAGCGTTACAAACTAACCGATATTTTTCTATGGAATGTTACATATTCCAAATTTTGTAGAAAATATTTGCGAGGTCAAACCATCCTCCTCCAAAATCTATTTTCCTAAGACATAAGGCATTAAAAAAACTAGCATTTGACACGATTAATCGAAACCTAGTGGACTATAACCTGTCCTTAATCATTTTGAACCTCAAACTGCGTTCGTAATCATAAAATTTCAGATTATTAATTCAGGAGTCCATGCTGTCATCCATTGACGTTGATGAGTGACTACGGCCAGAAGCAGAAAGCCCTCGGCTGAAGGAAGACTGCAGAGATAAACAAAAAAAAAAAAACAACGAAATTAGTTCGAACAACAAACAGACAGAGGTTTAAAACAGAACTTATTTTAGGGTAGACACCGATAATAAATGAGACCAGGTTGGGCGAGGGCTGGGGTGGGGCTGTTTTGGAAAGATCTATTCTACGCAGTTAACTTAAATGCGATAATTTAAAGGGGAAAATCCCCAATAGTCACTGAACCCGATTTCATTTAGATTTAGGGTCAGGTGTGCTTTTAGATAGCCACGCAGGAGGCGACTGTCTTAAGAGGTGTCTACCAAGAGGGGGACAGATATAGGCCACTTTTACCGCACATCAGTGATGCCAATTTGTGGCAATGTTTTTGGAATATATCCCGGCAAAATGTTAGCAGTTAAGCACACAGTGAACAGGTGCAAAGGGAGAAAGAGTGCTTACCCTTCTCAAGGGTGTGCTCGAGCCTATCGGTCGTGGAGGGCGGCTAGAGGAAACCTATCCCACAAACAGTTGGGGGTTAGAAACTCACTTCCAGATAACCCTTTGCACACGTCCGTCCCTAACTTAGAAACCTGCACACACGCCTCCAGCCAATTGGTACGTCGTTCCGAATTCCCAAGTCAGAACTTAAACATTCAGCGTTTGCGCTAAGCAGCGAAATTTTCAGCTTCAGAGGCAGACCATTTGTAGTGCAAGTGTTCAAAGTCAAGGAAAAAGGTGTGCAAAGTGTTTAACAAGACATCAAAAATGTCAATGGATGAGACAATGATCCAGGGTGCTGAAGAGTGTAGTGAAGCGATTAATGCAACAAATGACAGGAGTTACGAGCTTAGTGGAGTATATGACTTTCACTGGGCGAGCGGTGAGATGATAGTAACTTTTGACACAAGTACGAAGGAATGAGGTGATCTTAGAACCGACACCGCAAGGTTCGGATGGCTGAATCTCTGACCGGATCAGTTACCTAAGTGCAATCTTCAATCCTCGCCAGCGCTAGGAGTAGGACTGCGGAGTCTCTGTGGCATAAACATGCCGAGAGAAACAGTTAATAGGGAATACTTCACTACTTGGCGCTGCAACTATCGCAGCTACTCACTGTCTCGCCCAGTGCAGCCTAACAACACCCACCGATACCCTACTAAATGGTACATGTATGCGGAATCCCTCTACAAGTTAGCCTGCGCAGCAAGCGTTTAAGCGAGAACAAAACAATCCACGATTTTTTTGCTCTCGCTCCAATGTGCGCGCGGCCTGAATGCGAAAAGCTCTTCGTACGGGATTCGCGGGATCTCTTGCAACGTAGGCTATTTAAGAGTCGTTAAACCTTATATAAATTAGTTACTACAGAAGCACAAGGGACGAAGGAATAACGGCACGCTAAAATGCAACGATGAGGAAATTCTACCAAAAAAAACAACAAAATATTACGCCTGTATTATATTAGTGTTGGGTGCTCAAGATGGAATGACAAGAATGGTTGAGTTCCTTGACCTGCCGCACGTGAATATTACGGTAGTTTTCAGAGGCGTTGACCCAATTAACTAAGCTTTACAGTAGCTGTCACTCAAGTCATTAGACGTATGCATGTTACATAGTTGGTTAGGAACAACAAACCATAAAATAAGTGTGGCACCCCTTAAATTACTTAAATAAACGAACAGAGCTAAGGAAAAAAATAACTATACGAGTAAGAATATCAACATAAATAACTCGTGATCAGCTAAGCATGGACATAGAAACACAAGCATAAATGATATTTGCAAAAGAATTAGAAAGAGAGAATCAAGAGAAACATTAAGGACAGTCGCCAAGATTGGCTCGTCATGTCACCATTTAAATAAACAACGAATTTGTCAGCTAACCATCAACTTTCATTAAAATCGCTGTACTTTCGTAGGAGGGTGTTTATCAATTAGGCGGAACGAAAGGGTTGTCAAAGGAACCATGCCAATTACCACTGAAAACAGAAGTCGACTTTCCGGGAGATTTCGCTCAAGGTCATGTTTATCTAACTTGAATGTTTGTTATTGAAACGGGATTCAACTTGTCGCATAAACTAGACAAGCCACACAACCGAGCAATGCCGTTAACAATGGCATAGACGTCTGTTTGGCCATGCGTGTGCAGGCTTGTTATCAAAATGTCGTGTCTTTTTTTCTAATGCAAATTTCATTCTTTAGCGGTAAAAACAAACAATTACGAGGCAATATGTTATATAATCAATATTTACAATTCAGAGCAATAGCACTTTTCGACTCCTTGTCTGTTAATTTATTTAGGTAAAGAAAGCCAATAATCTGTCAGCAGAGTTAACTTACAGTTGGCTTAATAAAATCTCTGTTTTCTTTCGAGAACAAGTTGCGGGAGACACCTTTTGCAACCTTCGTAGGTTCTGGTTCTCATGGATTAATAAGCGTCCATTACAACGTTCTATCATAAAAAAGCTTTATTTCGAGAAAACTAAAACTCAAAATTGGGGTTCGCGTGGTTTTGACACGGCCTCGTTAACGACGGGAGTACCGACGGGGGCACGGACAGGAGTACCCACGGGAGTACTTGGTGACATGACAAGACAAGAGCAGTTAGATGAATACCGAGAAAGGAGGTTACATTCCACAGGAAAAGTGATAAAAAGCAAGCTCCATAAGCAAACTAGGGTTCAAATTAATTATAACTCGATTATCTAGAGTCATTGTCCGAATATAAGCTGGATGTTGGGGACAATAGCGAATTATAAGAGTGATATCTGTGGTGTAAAGGAGATAAAGGCCTAGAGACCTCTCTTGACGTCTGCCTCCCGACTCCTCCACCGCCGGCGCTCGCCCGGGCGCGGCTACGGGCCTTGTTCAGCGCACTCTCAGCGGTCTCTGCACGGTCCTCGGCATCCTCCAGGTCCTTCTGCAGCTTACGCACTTTGGCGAGGTACTGAGCAGCAAGGTTCTCCTAAAAAGAGGGGACATGTAATGCAATAGTTAGATTTGGAGAGTTGATGTCGATGACTAGACGCTAGTTTTCTTATCTAAAGCTTAGTGGTTATACAGGGAACGTATCTCCCCGTTTCTAGCCGGGTTTTTTTTTGGTAAGATTGATCGTTTTAAGTGAGAGTTAACGGCAAGCGTTATGAAGAGAGGCAAATGGAGAATTTCACGGTAGAGATAAAGGGTCAGGGTAGAGGAGAGAATGAGATATGAGAAGTCAGAAGAGAAAGAGAAGAGAAGAGGGGGAAGGAAAGAGGAGAGAAAAGGGCACATACCGCTTCTTCCTGGTTGGTTTTGGTGGACTTGATTTTCTTGTTAAGGCGGTCGACCTGGTCCTTGAAGTGCTGCATGTTCTTCTGGTCTTCTTCCTGCTGTTGAACCACATCTTTCAGACGCCTCTCCTGCTTCTTGCTGAGCTTCTGCTGCTCTGCAGCGCGTCTAGTCTCACTGTCCAGGTCAACTTCCAATTCTCGAATCTGTGATCAAAAGCAAAATATAAAGAATAACCTTACGTTAACACGACACGATTCCTCGTGGTGGGGAAAGAAAGTTTTGAAATCCAGTTGCCCAGTGGGCCAGTAAATTTCAGGGTTTTTTTGCCCCCACTAAAATACATGTATTGCTTGCCTAATAAGGGCGCAATGTTTGCGCCTTATCAACTACATCATTCACTAGATACTGTCTGTAATCAGTAATCCATGTTTTCAACTCACTGTTTTGCTCATCTTGCATTCTTAAGTTTTGAAATTGATTGCAAATTGTCACTAACAAGACTACAGAGGCTAATTTCAGATGTCCACCCAACACCAAACTTTTAATTTGCCCAAGAGCAAAATTTCCTTGCCGCGGGCAATCGGACCTGGGTTTTTTCCTGCCCTGTTCCTAATAAAAGAGGGTATCGAGAACTGATGTAACTTTAGAACAGTTGAAATAATACTGACTTACCCTCTGTTCTAATTTCTTGATTTGATTCTTGAGCGCTTTACCGCCCTGGGCCTCAAGTTCCTCAAGTTTGACCTCCAGATCCTTGACTTGGCGCTCGGCCGACATGCGGCCTCTTTCAGAATTAGCCAGGCGGTCTTGAGTCTGTGCCAGTTCTTGTTGCACGCGGGCCAACTGTAAACACAAAGTCGCCACATTTACTATGTTTTCAATATCGTCCTGTTTTACAACGTTAAATGGAATTTTAACAACAATGATAAAGTGTTCAGTAGCGTAATTCTTTGTAGTAATGAGGTCTTGGCCGTGTAAGCACGCATGTTCGTAGCGCCCACACTCTGTGTGGAAGCGTGGCGTTTCTGTTCCGTGTTCATTTCAAGAGGGTTCCAGGGGGGGGGGGGGGGTGGGGGTTCCCCACTTTATAGGTCAGCAGCTCTCTCGAAACTTAGCTGGCGAGCGCAAGCGGGGTCACTGAGCCATTTTAGGTACTTTCTGTACCTTTGTGGTTGTGCAGTTATCAAAGATAAACGTAATTATCCACTTCCGTTCGGGGTAACCCTGCCAAAGCTTTTATTTGTGACAACAAACAACATAAGCTAAAACGTACCTCTATAGCAGCTTTCTTGGCCCTGTCATCAGCATTCTTAGCTTCATTCTCCAGATCTTCAGCCTCCTCTTGCAAGCTGCTGATTGTCTGTTCCAGTTTACGCTTGGCTTGGGTGAGGGTGTTGACCTGGGTTGTGGCTTGGGCCATGTTGTCCACTGCCTCTTGTTTCTCCTGCTCGGCTATCTTGCGAAGTCGCTCAGCCTGGCGAAGGACAAGCAAGTGGTCACATCAAATCGTCCTAATAGTCACCACCGTTACTGGCCTTAGTGGCCGGTAAAAATATTAGCTCAATAGAGCTACTCTGATAATTCGAGGTATGTATAACTCGAAGAATATCGAACACTGTTGGGAAGTTTATGAATATCCATTCCACTGTTCTCGTGCAATAGGCCATATTCGTATTCTCAATAATGGACTGGAACTAGCTTGCAACTGAGGCTAATCTGGGGAGTTTTTTCAAATGCAAATGACTTTTGTCGCTTTTTAATGATATTCCCCCTGCATGAGCCTCCATTTCAAGCTAGTTCCAGTCCAATACCGGGAATACGAATATGGTCTATTTTGACTCCACAAAAATATAGCCGCTGTAATCTGGGACCATCGTGAACAACGGCGAGTGCTGTTTTTTTTTTTCCTTCGCCATTCTTCACAGAACCCTAAAGAGGTTTCAATCCCGCAAAATCTCACACCAAATCACGTGTTTGCCTATGACAGCCAGACACGTACTTGTTCCAGCTGACTTCGAAGTTCATCCAGCTCCGAGTTGATCTCACCGACACGGCGTTCAGCTTTGGCGGCGGCTTCACGGGCATCATCCCGACCACGTTGTTCCTCTTCAACCATCATTTGCAGATCCTACACAAAACAAGAAAATTGACAAGCCAATTACTACCATTGTGAAACTATTGTGACGGTATAGTGTCATGTAAACCCCATTCCTACACGCGAGCAACTTAGACTCTAAACCTACGGGGGAGAGGGGAACTCCCGTGTGAAAAGGTCGGCGATGCTTTACGTGGGAGTCCCCGTGTTTAAACCTAATTTTTCACGTTCGTAATACCCCTAAATCTCTGCCAATCGCTGCCATTCTTGTTTCGTGTTGCCACATATCTTAATAAACTTTTGTTTCTAGTTGTTATCGTTAAGAAGTCGTAGATCAAGTCATGTATTCCACGTATATACTTGTCACAATATGTCAATCTACATTGGAGCTATTGCTGTACTTCATCAGTCATAAACAATGGCAAGAACTCAATCAGCCTCATGGAGCTCAGTAGAATTGCGAATCACTGAATCAGTCTTAACTGTGATGCAGTCTTGACCGAGCCTCATTCACAATTGTTCTTTGGATGGTATCAAATGGAACCCAGCCTGCGAACAGGCTCCCGGGGAAAACGGAAAAAAATTCGGTGAGCGAAGCGAGCGGACGAATGCGAAACTGAAGAAAACGGAGAACGAGGCGATCGGGGCGGGTTTCGCGAGCCTGTTCGCAGGCTAATGGAGCTGAAGAAACTTACAAAACACTTGATGACAATGAAAAGCACGTTGTTTCTGCTAGAAGTTAAGACATAGCGAGGGTGTCTGAAATACAAACCTTCACTTGCTGTTGTAACTTCTTCAAATTCTTCTGGAATTCTGCGTTAGCCTAAAAATCAAAACCAACAGCAAACTAAAACTCAGTCTCATTCTACCAAAGCAAATGACAAGCCAATCGCAAAACGACATCACGTCCAGAAAAGCAAAGAAAACACTGGTAGCACATCTCACCTTTAGGGCGTTGTCTAGATTGATCTCAAGTTCATTGTTGGCCGCATCTAGGTTCTTCTTTGCGCGCAACTGCAAAGAAGAAATTTTAACATTAGTTCATGAAGTAAGGAAAAAACTGTAGATTAAAAGATTAAGACAACCCAAAGGAAAATTCTAAACTGTTGGTTGGTTCGCCAAACGGCCTAGGTAGACAGCAACACGGTGCTCCTAATTCGTTACATTTCCTTTGCTTCATATTCTTAAGAGCCCAAAAAAACAAAAGAAAACAAACATCCGAAGTCCAAGTTTCTGAAGTGGTAAGGGATATCAAGGATGTACAAATACTTACCAAGTCGCTCTTAGCTTTAATCTCGGTTTCCAAGGATGCTTGCAGACTCTCCAGCTGACGGGCATGGTTTTTCCTCATACTCTCTAACTCCTCGTCTTTGTCCGCAATTCTCTTCTCCGCTTCCTGCTTGTACTGGGTGAGCTCAAGCTGAGCCCGCGTTACCTTGGATTCTTCGGCTTCTAGAGCAGCTTCTATTTCCTATAACGCAGCACAAACCGTGCCGTAGACGTGTTCGATTAGGAAATCCTTACATACCAATTCAACAATTAACGAGAGACCAGGTTAGCTCACTTTATATGGATTACACGTCTCCGGTTTTCTTGCGGTTAACTTCACTTATGTTTGCTTGCGGTTAGTTCCACCGAGTTTTTCCGGGTTCGATGCCCGGTGTTCGTTTATTAAACTTTCTTTCTAAAACAAAATTCCTGCAAATCTTAAATTATCTCGCGCTGTTACTTTTGATTTTAAGAATTCACGCAATCTCTTCTTCACAACTGCGATGCACTTCAAGGGCAGGAAACTGCGACATTTGTTTCCATTTTTTTTTTTTAAACTCTTGTTTCGGCAGTGGCAATTTGCTTTAGCAAGTAAGAGTAGCGGTTTGCTTTTGCTTCCGCTTTGTACTTTACCTCTAAGGCGCTCTGTAGTTCTTCTTTCTCAAATTCGAGTCTCTTCTTTGCCTTCTCAATTTCCACCACAGACTTGCCTCCCTCTCCAAGCTGCTCCGCCAAATCGGCAACCTCGGCTGTGGAACGTAAATTAGAGGAACTTATCAGCTTTTGATTAATAGGCGAATCTTAGGTGACGTAAATTTTACATTTTTCCTCATTAACATACGACTTTTCGCAGATAAGGCACCACGCTATACACGAATTGACGACAGACATTTTAAGAGCTAGTGAAACTTAGTAACTGATGAAATGTTTGGCTCTTTGGGTGTAATATTCGAGGAGAAATAAGCTTTCAAAAACTGCAAAATTCTGGGTGGCAAAAGCGCTAATGAGCTCATAAATTCTTTGCAAAATTTTTAATTTTTTAACCCGCGTCGCACAAAAAGTATTCAATACATCGGAAGGAAATTCCTTGGGACAGTTAATCGTGCCGTGCCATTTTAATATTCAGAACTACTGTTTTTGTAGCCCAATCGGAAACAGTATCGCTTATACTAATGAGCTAACCAATGTAAACAAAGATTGTCCTATAGTATGAATGAGAGTGGTACCAATAAGCTGGAATGAGATTCCCTTTGTTCGCCCCATTGTATTTGATCTGTGCAATTACAATGTTACGACATCTTTTACGTAGTTTCTAACAGTGCAAGGACTTAAGTCAATAATTTCTAGCTTTCAATCCGTCCGTGGATGAAAGTTTAGGGTGTGACCATTACAACGCGACTACTTTTGAGGGATACTTGTGACGGGTAAATGTTTTCAATGTGGTTTTATCTTGAACTCTGTACATGAATTAAACCCTAGTGAGGAACAATATTGAATTAAAGTTATTGGGTGGTAATTGTGCGAACTTAATTTTGCGATACTCTGCAAAATTGAGATGTTTGTTTTTAAACCACGCTAGTTTCCGAAGTGAAATTGTTAACAAACTAAAGAAAAACAAGAGAAACACAAACCTTCCAAGCTCTTCTTTTCTCTTCTCAAGAGTTCCATTTGTTCGTTCATTTCATCATTCAATCCTTTCAGCTTGAACATCTGAAGTGGAATAAATAAAACACTCCGTAAGAATTGTATTGACAATGCACGGCCTTGCAGCGAATAAACTTCACAAAAAAGACGTCTTGAGAGTTCTGGGGAGTTAATGTTGGGAGCAGTCTACCACCTATGTGGCCCGGGTTCGATTCCTGCCCGGCGCCATATGTGGGTTGAGTTTGTTGTTACTTCTTGGCTTTGCTCCGAGGATTTTTCTCCGGGCACGTCTCCAAATTCCAATTCGACAGGGAGAGAGGACTCGAATGAAAACCAGCTAAGGCCGATTTAGCTTCCTCTCTAAATATTGCGATTTATTTCTTTTCTAAACCAAAGCAGATCTGCGACTAACCTCAGTGGAGTAGTTACGCGCTTCTTTCTGTGCATTGTCCACTTCAGCTTGTAATTCATCGCACCGTAACTTCCACTCGTTTATCTGCTGGTCGAACTTCTTCTGTTTCTTTTCCAGATTGGCAGCGTTTGTCGTAGCCTGTCAGGATAAATACACAGCACTTTATAAACCATGGTTTCCACAGACATCACTTTTCAAAATTCCCCGACTTTTCCCTCATAAAAACAGAATTTCCCTGACCAAATAATGCAAAATGTCAGATACACTAAGTAAGTACTAGCGGTGTCTGGCCTCCCCTTTACAGCCCTCCTTTCCACTCATTCATTAAGACTTACAAGATTTCAACAAATCTTTTTTTCTTCATTAAGGAAGAACATCGTCGAGCTCACAGTGACCGCAAATGTTTCTTCCAACCCTCAATGATTTTTCTTCAAACTCAAAATTTACAATTCTCTGACTTAGCCCTGACCTTGTAGAGTGTTTTTTCCCTGATCATTTTCTGATCTGTGACAACCCTGTAAATGGTTTACTCTGACGCTTAAAAATATAATAGTATGTTTAACAATGAGTGCCAAAGAGTGGAACCCATATGAGAAGCCCGAGAGAGGCAGAATCCAGCGCATCTGGAGGCGCACAAGAATAGCAGAGTTGGAGGAGAGATTTCTAACGTGGTAGGAAGCGAAACGCACTGCTCAAAATAGGGTCAGGTGGCGGGCACCAATGGATGACCGACGTTTTATCAGGAACGAAGAGGATTGAGCGAGTTAATAAAAAGTGATATTGAAAATAGGAAAAAAAGTGTTGCAGCAGGAAAACAAGCTAACCTTCTCCAAGTCGATGAGGGCATCTTCCAACTCGGAGTTAAGTCTGTTCTTGGCCTTCTCAGCATTGCTGGCCTTTTGACTGGCGCTAGAAAGCGCTTCTTCGGTCTCTTGTAGTTTCTGTGTCAGCTTGCGTCTAACGAAAGAGTAAGTAAGAACGTCAAGATTGATACCACGTGACCGCAATTTGGTTCCCCACCCTACGTCACCAGAGTTTCGAAAAGAGAGAGGTAGAGCCAACTGTGAGTCTCTTGAAGTTTTGAGTCTTAGGATAAGACACTAATCTGTGACCATTACTTTAAAGTCTGTGGCTGAAACCCTAGTGTGTGACCATTCAATTGAAAGCTGTTGAGCCATACTTTCATGTGGTACTGTTTACTATGCTGTCCAAGGTGGTTCCAACTTTAAAGTCTATGGATGAAACCGTAGTGTGTGACCTTTCAAATGAAAGTTATTGAGCAGTACTTTCATGTTGCAATGTTTATTATGCTAAACAAGGTGGTTATCTGAAGTCTGTGGATGAAACTCCAGGGTTTAAACATTCAAACGAAAGCTATCGAGCAGTACTTTCATGCAGCCGTGTTTAAATCTCCACGTCTCCCAAACTGAAATTTGGGATCATTTTGAGTTGTTAAACTCGTTGGCGGTTTAAAAGGATTTATACGAGTAAGAATGACTCACTTAGCGTCTTCAAGTTCCTCCACTCGACCAGACACCTCCTGTTCGAACTTAGCCTTAAGCTGGGCGATCTCGGTATTAGCCTTCATGAGCTGTTTCTGCAAGTCGGCCTTGCCGTCTTCTAGCTCCTCGATCGTCTCCTGCATGCTCTCCAAGTCGGCTTCGGCGTTCTTCAACTTATTCTGAGCGTCCACTTTAAGCTGAACCACAAACATTCAATAGTTAACATCTAGTTTAAATTTGACAAGTCTGACTGTTTTGATGCCGAGCTCTGATTGCAACTTAAGGTCCGGTAATACGGGCAACATTTTTCTTCAACTTGTCTCGCAACATTGTTGCATTGGAAGTTGAAACCCTCCGTTGCGCGTATTACCACGTTTGTGATGGACTTGTCTCGCAGCAAAATACAGTGTTGCAAGTCAGCGAATTCTTTACGTTTCATTGGTCAATCGTGTCTAAATAAAGATGGCGCCTTTTATATAATTTATCGTTTCGACGAACTTCCACTTTCACTTCTGGCCGTCATTTCTTCTTAATTTTCCGTGCCAACGAAGTTCTCTCAGTATGAGGCTCAGTGTCATTTCAGAACAAAATAAAGTTTTGTTGTCGTAACAGATAGCTAGGCGAAAAGTTGTATTTCTGCAACAGTTCTTCCAAGCCTTTTGCCTGTTGTGCCGCTTGTTTTGAACGGACAAACGAGGTGCCCCAAAGACTATGATAGCCCTCAAGGTCTTTGCACAGGGGAAATTATTACTTTCCGAGAGTTACTGGCCTACTTTGAATTGAGGCTCGTCTTTACCGTCCACCATGTTTTTTTGGCCGCGTTACCGCGTTGCCGCGTTGCCGCGCTTTGCCAATCACAAGAGTCGAATTCAAATTGTTGCGAGACAAGTTGAAGCTTCAGTGGTAATACGAGCAGCAAAACTAAAATTTGTTGCAGAAAGTAGAACTCGAGCCTACTTTGCGCAACATATTACCTCAACCTCCAACACTGTATTTTGCTGCGAGACAAGTTGGTCACAAAAGTGGTAATACGCGCAACAGAGTGTTTCAACTTGCAATGCAACAATGTTGCGAGACAAGTTGAAGAAAAAT